>NC_056751.1:453446405-453751405 GCF_019279795.1 Protopterus annectens
AGGAGGACGTGAGGGTTTGTAGATCTGTAGTAGATTTTGGTTTTCAGATCTGAGTGAGCGGTTAGATATATAGGGGATTAAGGCAGTAGTGAGAGAGAGGCAGTTTGAAGGTTTGAAGATGAACTTATGGGCAGTGGTGAGCTGGAGGAATTTCAGGTAGTTGGGAAGTTCGAGCCATTGCAGGGTACGGAGGAGTGGCAATGGTGGGATGAGTTTTTTGAACTGGTTGCAAATTTGCAAATTTTATGGTAACAGGACTCTAGCTTGGATTGTAGGTCATGCTGTAGATTGTTAAGCAGAGGAGCACCGTACATATGACAGGGGAGGAGATAGGAGGAGGCTAGCATTTGTCTGGTGGAGGGGGTGAGGTAGCGGTTGTGTCTGTAAAGAATACCTAGTTTTTGATGTTTTTTTCTGCTCAAGGAATGGATGTGGGTGTCAAATTTTATTTTTTCATACATGGTGATGCAGAGCAGTTTGGTATTGGCAACAATTTCAAGGGGGTTATTATTTTGGCTGAGTATGGGGAATGAGCCTTTGTTGATAGTGGAGCTTCTAGGAGGAGTGAAGATCATCAGTATAGTGTTGTTAGCATTTAGGGTTAGGTGATTGGTTTGCATCAAGGTTTCTGTTTTAGAGAAGGCTGATAGGGTTAGATAGGAGTTCAGATGGGGAGTAAGCTAACCAGATGATAGTGGAGTCATCTGCATACTGGATGAGTTAGGATTAGGGGATGGAGTAATGAAATATTTGATAAATATGTTGAAGAGAAGAGGACCTAAAACAGAGCCCTGGGGCATGCTAATGGGTGTAGGTAAGACGGGAAAGGTTGATGATTTCCATTGGACAGGTTGTTGGTGATCAGAGAGGTAGCTGGAAAGCCAGGCTATGGCGGAAGTAGAGAGATGGAGGGATGAGTGTTGTGATAGAAGTAAGGGGTGGCAGACGGTGTGAAAAGCCTTTGATAGGACTAGAAACATTGTAAATATGAATTTACCAGAGTTGCGAAGATGGTTAATGGTTTCAAGAAAGAAAACGAGGACAGTCATGGTACTGTGGCCAGGGCAGAAGCCTTGCTGAGTAGGTGTGAGGAGATTGCCATGAGTTAGGTATGGCATCAGTTGTGAATGGATAGATTTTTCTAGTATTTTAGAAAGTGGAGAAAGGATGGCAATAGATCTGAAACTGGTGATGTCTGTGTTTTTGCCTCCTTGTGGAGTGGGATGATGTAAGAGTGGCACAAGATAGATGGGACATATGATTCTTGAATTGATCTATTTATAAGAATAGATATGGGAACAGCTATGCTGTCTGCAGATAGTCTGAGGAAGGTTGATGGAAGATTATCAGGTGCATTGTGACATGGTTTGACCTGGAGGAAAAGTCTCTTTATTGTGTCAATGGGGATGGGTTTTAGGCTGAAACGGCTAAGTGTTCAGGGTGATGGGGGGTTGAGGGGGTGGGACTGAATGGACAGTGTGGGAAAGAGGAGGATAGTTTTGCAATATAGTCCACAAAAATGAATTGAATTGCGTTGCTGTTTTAAGGACGACGAGGTTGGCGTTTGGACAAGGGTTATCTTTAGTGCCAGGGTCAGGATAGAGGAGACAGAGTCCCAAAATTTTCTAGGATTACATGAGTGCAAGGATTAAAGTTCGAAGTAGTATGCTTTGTGGTCTTTTGTTATTAGCTTTTTTATGGAGTTTCAGAGTTGTTTAAATTCTAGAAGGGAGTTAGGTGTTTTATTTTTCTGATATTGCTTCCATTTCTTGTCCCATTTGTTGCACTGTTTGTCTTGTTTGTTTTGAGAGCCAGAGGTAGGGATTGGTTTTGATGCATTTGGTCCTAAGGGGGGCTTGCTGGTTTAGTAGGTTTAGGAATGACTGGTTGAAGTAAGATACTGCATTGTCGAGTGGTAGGCTTTTTAGAGGGGGTCAAGTCAATGTGCTTTACACATTCGGAGAGGTTGTGGCTTTGAATGTAGTGGTGTTTTTGTAGGAGAGAGGGGAGTTGGATGACAAAGGCTAGTAGGTGGTCTGGAAGTATTCCGGAATCTGTGATAAGATTGGGATGGGATGTTAGGATCCAATCAATGATGGACCCAGAGGTACCATCTTTGTTTGGCCTAGTTGGTGGGTTTCTTAGTTGGGAGAAATTGAACAGATTGATTGTGTGGGTAGGGGCTTGGGAGTTATTAGAGGGCCAGTTAATGTTCATTTCATCAAGGATATAGGTCTCATTTTTGATGGTAGAAGAAAACCAGGAAAGGATATATTCAATTGTTTGGATGTTATTGCCTGGGGAAATATAGAGGGCACCTATGCATATGGACTTGTGGTTGTTGATTTGTAGTAGACCTATTGTAATTTCAGCATTGGCAAATTTTGGGATATGACTGGTGTAAGGAGTAATGGTTTGGGTGGAGGAGTAGATAATAGCTACACCTCCAACTTTTTTATGTGGTCTATCATTGCAAATAATTTGATAACCTGGTGGAAGAATTTCATTATCTTTTATAAAAGGATTAAGCCAGGTCTCTGAGATGGCAGCTATGTCAGGGCGGTTGAGTGAAAGCCAGGCATGAAGGTTAGGAATTTTATTTCAAAGGCTTTGGGCATTAAATGTTGTGAGGTGAATGTATTTGGGTATTTGGGGCTGAATGGTGGAGTTAATGGGTTGAGTGATGGTGATGGGTTGGGGGTGAATGTCACCGGAGAGTGAGAGGGAAATGACATGGAGGATAATTGAGAGGTAGCTTAGTGTGGGTAGAGAATCTGGGTTGTGACAAAACAAGGGTTTATTGCTATGAAGTTTGAGGCATGAGCACTGAGAGCATACGGTGGGTAGTAGTTAAGGTTTGAATAGTAGGGTTATGCTAGAACTGAAGAGTTCATGAAAAATGGAAGTGAAAGCTGGTGTGAAAGTGTGGTGGTATGTGAAAGTAGAATGTGAAGGTGAAATAGTGTAGGGGTTGTGGAGTTGTGTAAGATAAGTAAGACAAGTGAAAGACAGTAGTAGGGCTGATGGGAGTATAGGGATTGATGAGATAGGGGGCATTGTTTAGGAGTGGGCGGGTTATATATGAGGATGGAAGTGGGTGCTGAGAAATGCAGTTCAGAGTTTATTGGATGGGGGTAGGGGGTGGGAGGGGCTAGGGTTTTATAAAAGTAGAGGTAGTGGGGCAGGTGGGAATTGGGGGCAGGGTAGGGGAGTGGAGTGAGCCCATAGGGCAAACAGAGTGGGCTAGAAACCCCAGAGAAGTGAGAGAGAAACTATCTGTGATTACTTTAATCTAACTAGGGTATCTGTCAAATAATTGCTTGACAGACCAGATTACTGCAGGCAGGTATGTTACATTCTAAAGTCAGTCCAAGTCTGTGAGCAGCAGCTTAAAAGGAACTGCTGAATGGCACTAACTACAAACTGTGTGCGGAGAGGGACAGTCTGAATCCCTTTTGGGCCAGACAGAGGTTGTGGAGAAGAAAGGATTGCTTGGGTATCGGGAGAAGGGAATTGTAGCCTTTTGCTGTCACCTAGTGGTGGAGAGCAGGAATAACAGACAGAAATAGCAGAAGGAAAAGAGGGTGTCACTGCGAGTGTGCACGCTAGATGGGGAGCGCTAAAGCGAAGGCGTTCAAAGTTGTAGCCTATAACAATGACAAAAACAACTACTGGAGCTTATATGCACTAGTGCTACAAGCTGTAGCAGTAAAATTCTATTTTTTTCTGAGTTAGGTTTTCTGGAACAGAAAGTTGTTTCCTCAGTCTGGGAGGTGGGTGATGGTACTGCAGATCACTTTAGAGGAGTTCTTGATAGAGAAGGCCTTGTAGAATGGGCCATTCAAGCTGGAAAGGAAGCAAAAATTAAAAAAACAATGGGTCTGAGATTAATAAACTTTGGGGAAGGTTCAGTGAAATTAGGGATGAGAACAGTAAGAGGTGGGCAGAGGAAAAGCGGGAGAGGTCCCTGTGTAAGGAGAGTGAGGTGAGAGAGGTAAGTCGAGGTGGTGTGAAGAGAGATAGAGGAGGATTAGAGAGAGTGTAGAAGTGAGGAATGAAGGGCAGCCTTATCTGAATTTATTAACAGCCGTGTGGGTGTGTAGTGAGATAACTGTGGTGCAGGCTAGGACAATACACTGTGCACAACATAAATCTTTACAGAGACATATAGTTATTTGCAGTAGTTACACAGGTATTCTCAGTTTAAAATGTTGTGAAGCAACTAAAAAATAAACACTCTAGTCACCTAAAGCAATTGCAAATGCACTTTATAACCTGGAAGAAACAAAGAGAAGCCAGGCTATGAGGAAAGCAAGCAAAATAAGAAGAGTGCAATGTCAACTATTAAACACAGAGACTCTAACACTGTACAATCTGTTCTGATTGTGATAATATAGGTAATACACACTTAGCAGAGCTACTCATGTACTCTTTGTTTCTTAAAACAGTAAAACGTTAGCCATGGGTTCATTAGCTCTGCCGAGCAAACTGTTGTTCATTGTGGGATTTCCGCATCTAGGGCACTAGTAGAGTGAAGTTGTATAAGACAGATTAAAGGATTAGAGGGGAGCCTTTTTTTTTATTAGAAACACTAGTGGGACAGTAATGGCATTTGTAAATGGCTATATCAGAGAGAGTATGCTGTGCTGACAGATAATGTTTGTAGGTTGCAGTGTGTTAATGGCGCATTTGCATTTGGCACCAAAACCGCCAAATTATGGTCAGCAGTAGCAGATGCTGGGGAAATCTTTGCGCTTTATCAGTGTATTGTTACATACAGCAAACACACCGGTTGGAATGGATTACATTTAAAAACAGTAAAAAAAATGCTAAGGAGAGATCCTTACATAATTAAGCTAAGGGGAAAACTGTGGGCAGTAGAAGCAGAAGGTTAACTGCTTCTAATAGCGCTTAAAGGTTCATAGGCTGGTACTAGGCTATCGGCCCTAGGGCCTATACAAGCCTAGCCATAACAATTCCCTGGCTATTTCTTCCCACACTATTTACTTCTTTGGACCCCTGTCTAGTAGGGTGACTGACATGATCCCCGGGGTGAATTTCGTTTCTCCCATCCACTCATCAAGGTTCCATTTGAAGAGGGCCAAAGAGGTGCTCTCCTTGACATGTATGGGCAGTCTATTCCAGAGTCTGGGGAGTCTCTGGGCCAGGAACCTATTCCTCCAGCATATTTTGTTTATTGTGATGACAAGGTTTAGATCTCTGGAGCATGTGGCTTTGAGGGATTGGGATTTCTTTAAGTGTAGCATGTCCAATAGCTCTGGGATTGACATGGTCTTGTATGTTAAGCAGAGATCGCCTCCGAGTAGACGATATGTGACAGAGTATAGCTGGAGTTTTTTAAGGCAGTCAGTGTAGGGCATCTGCTTTAGGCCTGTGATTATTTTAGTGAGGTATCATTAACTAGCGGACAGCTTTGGACTGTTGCATGTTACATTAAGAAGCTAGGGGGAAAGAAAAGAAGACTTTGAGCAGTAGAAGCAGCAAGTCAAGTGATTTTAAATAGCGCTTTATCAGTGCACAGCTTCGTACTGATTTAGAGTAACAGCTTGGACTTTAAGCAGGAGTGCAGATTTGTTAGAGTAGCTCAGGGAGGCTCAATAAACAGATTGTGGCAGCAGGCTAGGCAGACATATGGCTACAGAATATTATTAACAAGTACATGCAAGATCAGTGCCCTGCTGGCATGCATCAGAACAGTGCATGACCTAAACTATATCTGCAGATAACAATGTAATAGTTCTGTTCAGAACAACAAAAATATATAATACACAGTGAGCTTTAGTACAGGCTGTTGAACACAGATGACTCATGTACGGCATGTACTTAGTTAGCAGGCACCAATGCAATACTTAGAAAATAGCACACTTTGCGATGCAATAAAGCAGCTGTACAGTGAAGACACAATCAATAGCAAATAGTGTCCTACTGGTGTGTAAATCATGCTAGGGGCAAGAGAGACTTGTATCTGGCCTGTCCAGGTGGGATAGGTATATTAAATATGGTGCCGCAGTGAGTGGAAGGTCTATCTAGAAGCATAGGGGGGTGGGGAGGATAATAAAAAGTGGTGATATGTGAGGAGGTGTGTAGAAGGTGGGCAGGACTAGGGACTGAAAGCAGGTTGGGGGAGGTGTGCTCGACCCCAGAGAGGTGAGTGAGAAACTATCTGTGAGAAATTTGTACTAACTAGGTTATCAGTCAAATAATTGGTTGACAGAGTAGATTACTGCAGGCAGGTATGTTACAGTCTAAAGTCAGTTCAAGTCTGTGAGGAATAGCTTAAAAGAAACTGCTCAATTGCACTAACTACAAACTGCGTGGCGAGAGGGACCGTCTAAATCTCTTTTGGGTCAGACAGAGGTTATGGAGAAGAAGGGGGTTGGTTGGGTATCGGGAGAGGGGAATTGTAGTTGTTTGCTGCCACCTATTGGTGGAGTGCAGGTAGAACAGGCAAAAATAGCAGAAGGAAAAGAGGGTGTGTCCCTGCGAGTGTGCACGCTAGATGGGAAGTGCTAGAGCTGAGGCTTTCAAAATTGTAGTCTATAACAGTGAGAAAAAAAAACTATTGGAGGTTAATTGCACTAGCACTATGAGCTGTAGCAGTAAAATTCTCTTTTTTTCAGTTAGATTTTCTGGAACAGAAAGTTGTTTCCTCAGTCTGGGAGGATGTGCCCCTAAGTGTCTTGAAACACCAACCTGGTCTTCCAAATAACAGAGCCGAGCAGAGTGGTAAAATGAAGAAAATTTATTATTAAAAGTTAAGCGCTTTCACTCGCTGACTGCGAGCTTCATCAGAACTCCATTGCATTTAAACTGTATCATTTAAATAACTTTTTTGGCACCAAAGCGCTACATTTAAATTGCTTTAAAGCTATATGTACAGAAAAAATGAATGTCTTATCAAATAGTGACAAAAAATGTCAGAAAATACCACAATGGTGGGTACCAAGCGCTGGCTAGGTTCCACCTACAATATCAAACAATAGACAACATTGACTTAATAAAACTAGTCATACTAGTGATAATAATAGTAATAAAAAATAAGAAATAAATAAAAAATAAATATTAAATGATGAAAAATGTATGGCTGTATAATGTTTCTAAACCACTATTTATAAAACTGTAACCACAAATTCTGTGGATTATTAAATAATTAAATAATTTTCATAAATATTAAATAATTCATTTAAGTAAATCATTTAAGTAAATAATAATGCTGGCTTAATAGTAACAAAATCATTCAATCCTGGTGCAGTTGAAGCATCCGTATATAGCTGCCACCATATTTCTTTATATGACAACAGTTTTATTAAGTCAATGTTGTCGATTGGTTGATATTGTAGGTGGAATCTAGCCAGCGCTTGGTACCCACCATTGTGGTATTTTCTGACATTTTTTGTCACTATTTCATAAGACATTCATTTTTTCTGCACATATAGCTTTAAAGCAATTTAAATGTAGCACTTTGGCGCCAAAAAAGTTATTTAAATGATACAGTTTAAATGCAATGGAGTTCTGATGAACCTCGCAGTCAGCGAGTGAAAGCGCTTAACTTTTAATAATAAATTTTCTTCATTTTACCACTCTGCTCAGCTTTGTTATTTGGAAGACCAAGTTGGCGTTTCAAGACACTTAGGGTCACAGCGTTCTATTGTACTTAGTTCTGTTCATTTTCTTTGAATGCTGAGTTTTTCGGATCTGGTTCAGTCTGGGAGGTGGGTGATGGCACTGCAGATCAGTTTAGAAGAGTTCCTTATACAGATGGGCTTGTAGAATGGGCCGTTCGAGATGCACTAGTGCTACGAGCAGTAAAATTCTCTTTTTTCTCAGTTAGGTTTCCTGGAACAAAGTTGTTTCCTCAGTCTGGGAGGTGGTATTTATTTTTCTTCTTCATTTATTGAAACATCCTCCTCCCTTCCTCGTATTTATTGTGACCAGGTAATTCTTTGATAGTTTATTCAATTTGCATAGTTTCTTCCACATTTTCGACAGTATAATTCTCTTTAACACAGCCATTCCACCACTGCTGATTAGATTTGCAAAACCTGTCATAATGATTACTGTTTTTAAATGTGTGGCTTATCTTTACACACACATATTGCACCACTAATGGTTCAATTATTTTGACCCTAACAACATTCCTCTCAATGACCTACTCATTCTTTGAAGAAATCTTTACTGTAGGATTGCTTTTCTTTTGCATACCATTCACTGTTCTTCTCTCTATAGCAACTGGTATTGTTGTTTATGTTCTCCTTATAGGCAGTTCCTTTTCCACTTTCTGTAACTGTTTGTCCACTGGTGTTTATATCTGGTCTCCCGATGGCACAACATCTTTCATACTTCCTGTCCTATATCATTACTTCCATGGACCAATTCAACAGCCAGTAACCATGGAAAGGCAATACTGTCTTCTGGTTTATCTTCACTCATTAATCAACATAAGAGAGTCTTCTAATCCTCCACCTTCGAGTATTATAACCACACACTCTGATCTCCTCTGCAGTTATCTTAATAACAGGCAAGTCTGCTGTCACCATCAATTTTTCCAAAAATAGCTCTTTCTGTTTTGTGATTTGCAGCGATCCTCAATGTCTTCCTCCTGCATCTCACTCCATACATTTACCTCCCACTGATTTGTAAATAGGAAGAGAGTAGGAGTTCTTTATTGAGTATCACAGCTTATATTCATTATTTACATAATCTACATTATTTATACACACATATATATATATATATATATATATATATATATATATATATATATAATATAAAACAGTCCCATATGCTTTAATCATTTCTTCCACCCTTTTTTCCACAAACCCAAATGTATCTACAAGATCTCAGAGAATATCCATTTTCCATTAAATTTCACTTCAAGTCTCTCGTTCCATATTGTCCGTAAGATATAGAATATCTTACCAATTTTCATAACGTCTTCTCATTTTAGTTACCCATATTTGAATCTTCAACCTTTTCAAAACCTTTCGACATATTATTTTCAGATATTTTTTCCCATAATTTCTTCACTCTAGAACACTTCAACAACACATGTTCTGTTGTTTCTACTTCCCCACAGTAATTACACACTCCATCTTGTATTCTTTTATAGGGCATGTTAGCTTTGACAAGCAGTTTACCTATTGTCAGAATCCACAGAAAATCTTTACATTCATATATTTTCTTACAACATGCAAATCTTAATTTAATTGCATTTCTTTTTTCATTTTCCAAATGTTTCCGTGGAAAAACATAATAATGTTCATTTATTATATTCAAATACTATTCTTTCCTATTTTTCCACATTATTTATATTCAATTTCCATAACAGAATGTTGTTTTTGGTACTCAATTTATATCTTTATTCATGTGATTTTTCTATCTTTTCCCTAACTCTATCATCTCCCCCAAAAAAATACTTATATTTAACTTTGAATATACGTTCTATTAAATTCCTTTTCTTTTTTAATCCTACCAATGCTCTATAAAGATTCAAAGAAGCTGCATAAACAGATTAACACTAAACCCCCTTCCTTTTCCTTAATATACAGAATCCCTCTTCTAACTCAATTTAGCCTCAACTCCCATGTAAATGTATTTATTTATTTATTGTTATTTTACATTCATTAACCGGGATAGTCTGACTTGATACAGGTCCATTTTCAGTGGAGGCATGGGGAGAAAAGCTCCAATTACATACATTTTTAAAGTTTTAAATCATTAGATGTGACATTCATTACAGGCAGACTAACACTGTGAACTACATGACAGGATATTGTACACACTCTGACTAATTATGAGAGCAACAGGTAAGACAGTAAATAACACATTATTAAATATGACAAGCAATACATAGAGTTCATAACAGTAGCTATTTGACAAGTTGAATAAGCAGTTAGTACTGCTATCTTAACTTACGGGCAGACATTTCCTTTCCTATAGTCATGTTAGGACTGTAGTTAGGCTGAAAAGCTAGCATTTGTAAGTGGTGACTGTGAGCTTAGTTATATTCTTGATTATTGTCCAGGGGTGAGACAGGAGCATAGCCTGTTATTCATGAATTAAGTTTTAAGGAGTTTCTTAAATTGAGTAGTTTAGTTGTTGGATGTTAGGTGGGCAGGAAGAGAGTTCCAGAGTTTAGATCTACCATGGCTGTAGACAAATTTTCCTGCCTCATTGTTAAATTTGGTGACCTGTAGGTGATTGAGGGTGCTAGATCTTAAGGTTCTTGTTGTGGTGTGATGATGAATTAGGTGTTGTAGAGCTGGGATTTTGTCTGAGTGGTACAATATTTTGTGTATTAGTGAGAGTTGATTGAAATGAAGTATTAGTGGGAGCTCTAACCAGTTAAGTTTGTTGAGACACTCACAGTGATGTGTTCTATAGGATGAGCCTGTAGCAAATCTTGCTATCTTATTGTAGCATGATTCAAGTTTGTTTAGATCAGTTTTATGAAGGTTAGTGAGCAAAGCGGAGGCATAGAGAAAGGTAGATAATCGGTGTGTTCTTGCTATTGTTATTTTGGAATTATTTGAGAGACAGTACTTGTTACGATAGAGTAGTCAGAGTTTTTTGTGAACTTTCTTTATAGTTTGGGCAATGTGGAGATCAGATCTAAGGTGGTTGTCTATTTCCATACCTAGCAGCTTGGTGTGATTGGTAGGGGTAATAGTGGTCTTGTTGTTGGAGGTGATCGTAAAGTTGTCTGTGGGGGAAAGGAATCTGTGGGAGGTAAAGAGGAGTAATTTTTTTTGGATGGGTTAAGTATGAGCTGTTGGTTGGAAAACCAAATTTCTGCTAGTGAGAAGCATTCTTGTGTTTGGGAGAGGAGGTCATCTAGAGTAGGGGCTGCACAAATTATATCGGTGTCATCTGAGTATTGCACTATAGAGGGTGTGGTGGATAGGAGTTGTTTGGTGAACAGAATGAAGAGTAAAGGACCTAAGATTGATCCTTGGGGGAGCCCTAGGGAAATGGGCACCAAGAAGGATAATTGTTTTTGCCATTTTACTGCTTGCTGCCTGACAGATAGATAGCTCTTAAACCAAGAAATAGAAGAGATACTAAGGTTTAGGGTAAAGAGTGAGTCAAGAAGTTTAAGGTAGTTATCCATGTTGAAAGCTTTGGATAAATGGGTTTATATCAGTCAGTCGAAATTGCTGAATATCGAATACCAGATGTTTGAACTGTAAAGTTTGAACACTGGTAATCGCCAAGCCACGGAACACCAAATTCTTTCCCAGGGAAAGAATTTGGTGGGCCATTTCAGTGGCTTCGCGATTAGCAGGACTATGGTGGGAAGTTATGGGTCAGGTAAGTGTGTGATTGTGTGGACGTTAGTGTTAGGGCGCAGGTTAGGTGAGTTAGGGTTAGGGCGCAGGTGAGGTGGGTGTATGATAGTGAAAGACTTTAGGGTTAGGGTGGGATAGGTGAGTTAGGGTTAGAGCGTGGGTCAGGTGAGTGTGTGATAGTGACGGACCTTAGGGTTAGGGTTTGGGTTAAGGTAAGTGGATAGGTAGTAGTCTATGTACAGTTCAGTGTAGGGTTAAATGTAGGATTTTGAGTGTATGTGTGTGGATTGATGTTTTTTTTGGTGTGCTTGTGTTGTGTGTGTGTTTCTTGGAACAGCGATTTTTTTTCCCTGGGGAAAAAATCTCTGCTCTAAGACTTTGATGTTTTGGTGTTATGGTGTTAGAACTTCAGACGTTTCGATGAACTGATATAGACCCGGATAAATCTAAGAATGTAGTAGATATGAGTAGTCCATTATTTCTGTGATTATTTACGGTGTTGGTGAATGATGTAAGTGCAGTGGTGTCACTATGGGAGTGTCTAAAGCCATGTTGCTGTATAGATAGTAGTTTCTTTTCTAGCAGGTATTCCATCAAGTGTGTGTGAATTACCCTCTCTAGGATTTTTGATAGGGGGAGGTAATATAACTATAGGTCGATAGTTATTGAGTTCAAAAGAGTTGCCCCCTTTGTGCAGTGGTATTATATGGGATATTTTCAATTAATGGGGTACCATACATTCTGAGATGGATCTGTTAATAAGATAGTAACAGGATTGGCTATAGCTTCTGTGGCTAGTTGCAGATATTCAGTGGGTAGGTAATCGACGGCTTGGGTGATTGGTTTGAGTTTTTGGATGGTCTTGATTGATACTGAATGAAAGTTAAAGTGGGTGCTATTGTCTTTTGTTTAAGGTGGAAAAGATATTTTTGTTGGAGTGGGAATATTAGTTGTAGTTTGATTATTTGCAAGGGCTTGGATTGTTTATGTAAAGAAGTTGTTGAATTGTGTGGGGATATTGTCATGGCTATTTCTGTTTTAGGTGTGGGGGTGGAAATTTTCTCTGGTTGTAACACAAAGTTGATTGCTGCCCAGAATTTTGGGGGGTTATTTGCATGTTTGTTTTGAATATCTTAGTAGGATATTTTGTCTGTTTTAATTAGTTTTTTGGTCTTATTGAGTAGTTCAAGGTAGTTTTGTTTGTCTATTTGGGTTTTACTCTTATGAAATTATGCCCATGCTTCATTCCTATTTTTGAGGAATGCTTTTGTATCTTTCATTAGCTAGGGGGCATATTTAGTTTTAATTCTGGTGGTTCTGGGGGGGGGGCATGGTGGTTAAGTATATTTATGAAGGTTGTATTAAAGTATGAGACCTCTTTGCTGAATGCTAACTCTTTCAAGGGGGTCCAGTTGCAGATTTTTAGGTCCTTGTTAAAGTTAAGGTTAAAGTGTTTTTTATTTCTAATTTCTCGTACTGTTACCTGGGTCATTAGGGGCATTTCACATCTTAGTAGAAATGTTGGTTGGTGATCACTGAGGGTGTTAGGCAGACATCCATCAAGAGATATGAGGGAAGGATGAGATACAAGTTTCCAGTCCAATATGGATTGATGTTTGGTTCTTTTAAGGTTAATGTAGGATAGTGGGCTTTGACTGGAGCAGTTGAGCCAATTTATATTGAGGTCACCTAGTAGGACATTTTCCTGGGGTAGGGAGTTAGATATCCATTCTAGTAGGTTTTCCATGATGGCAATATTGTTGCCTGGGGTGATATATCAGCCTATAATGTTGATATATTTTTTGGTTCAATTTTAATTTGGCAAAAGTGAGTACCACATTTTTGAGCTGTGGGGTTGGGATGTCGAGTTGTTCGAGAATGAGGTGATTTTTATATAGTATGGCTACCCCCCCATCCCCTTTTTCCTACTCTGTCTGTTCATATGATGTTGCACCCTGGTGCTGTAATTTCATTATCGTGGATTTCTGGTTTTAGCCAGGTCTCAGTTAGTTTGAACATTTCTGGATTGTATAAGGTTAGTACAGTGTGGAAGTCGAGGACTTTGTTCAGGATACTCCTAACATTAAGACTGATAATGAGGAGTGAGTTATTTTGCCTGTGGAGCAGGGCATTGTTCAGACTAGGCTTGGGGTGTTTAGTTTGAGTGGGCCTGGGTTAGGGTGTATGTCTCAACAACATATGAGTTTTGTTTTTAGGTATAAGTAGAGTTTGTTAAGTTTACTTATAATTTTTGATTGTTTTAATGTAGTGTGGGATTGCCTACATGGTAGGAGTAATTTGTGTGAGATATAGTGTATAGGGGTGGTTTGGTAGAGGTATGGGGCTAGGTGAGTATAAGCACAGGTGGGTGTATAGTTAAGGGATGTTGATTGTTGTGGAATGCTTAGTTTATGTTGAAGTTGGACTTGATGGCTGGTAATAGTTGTTAGCAGTAGTAGGGTAGAGATGGATACAGAATAGAGTAGGAGTTGTAGAGTTGAGATTTTTGGTAGTGGATACATCATTTGATTTTATTTTTTGGAGGGTTTGTAGAGTTGGTGGGGTAGTATGATTTTAGTAAGTTGGCAGGTGGTAGACTACTTAGAAGGGAAGATTGAGTGGAGTTTCAAAATGTTCTGTAATGTCGTCTGTAATGGAGTAAATTGGAGGGCTAATTGGGTGGGTGGCTATGATAGGTTGGATTGGTTGGTGGGGGTGGTAATAGATGGGTGTGGTGTAGGAGTATAAATGTAGTTGAAGTAGGGGTGTGTGGGAATAGGGGAAGGGTAGGGGAGTGGAGTGAGCCCAAGCATAGAGAGGGTGAATGGAGCAGGGACCAGCTGAGCCTCAGGAGTCCTGTATTGGAAAAAAACAATCAGGAGCAACACTTTACTAATTACCCAGGCAGGTCAGTTCATACTAGTAGGTTTTCTTGACTGAAAATAACTGCCTTGTTGAATGGTGGACACAAACTCTTTAGAGGACAGACTTTCCGTTTGGGCAGGTTTATAATGGATACAGACTCGAGCAGCAATATATAAAATGTTTCCTTAATTTTTACTTTTAACTAGTTCCAATTAGGTAGCATCTCTTGGGAGTTAGTTTAGCTTAGCCAATTCTACCATATAGTGGCCAAAACTGGGAAGTGCATGCTCCAGCAGAGAATGCTTAAAAAGCTGAAAAGGAGCTAATATGCACTGGGAGTACAGCAGGTCTGTGCTGTGTGCTAGCCAATATTACAATACCAGGGACTACACAACAGAGCAGTTCCTGCTTACAATGGTAGAGTATATAGACTTACTCTTCTTTTTTGTTGGAAATTAGATGTCCTTTTAGAATGAAGGGAGGGTTGGAGTTATTATCTGCTCGAGAGAAGTCTCAGGATTTAGGGTACAGCTGAGAAGGAGGGTAGCTTGTTTCCTTATGGGATAGTATACTGGCTGTGAAGAGAGGAAAGGTATATTATGAAACAGCTACACTACTTAACTAAGCTACATATTTAAAGGGTAAATGCGAGAACAGCTTGGTGCTGATGCAAGTATCGGATAGAAGAGGTTGGACAGGTGCTTTTACTGTGGTGTGAAGAGTGTGGTATGCCTTACTAAAAGAGTGTTGAAAAGAGTGAGGTGTACTTTGCTAAGACCTGGAAATACACTAGCAGCAGCTAATACAATATAGGGAAGAACAGTTAAGACTATCTACTAGAAATGGTTGTACAAGCAACACAAATAAATGCTGGACATATCATCACTCTAATGCATTAACATTGCAACCTTTCTCAGTTAGCATGGAAAACACCAGTTCAGTATAGACCAGGTATCTAATCTAAGTTCCTGACAACACTTTTCTAAATGCAATTCAGCAATAATAGAAATTGTATCCTACAAATTCAGGAACATTTACTCAGTCCTAGTGGTAGTTAGTTTAAGCTTTACCTTACTGTGTAAATGCAAAATGTAAAAAAGACACACTAAATTCAGTAGCTTACACTAGCGGTCGCTAGCTTAAGCATTTAAATGAAAGCGTTTAAATTAAATACAATTGAAAGCATTTATATGTAATATAATAGACATTATCTCTTTTTCATAACTAGACAAGGTCATATATATACTTGCTAAATAGGCCAATTGGCCTAAAAGAATTGTATGCATTAAATATACTTTTTTATACACCCATTTATATGACTTCCAAAATTTACAGAATTCTCTCAATTTCTGAATGATCTTTTCCCCACTGTTTCTCAGTATGCTCACCTGATCCAAACACTATTCCCAATATATCTATAACCTCATCATTAAAATGAATAGCTTCTCTATTTCCCATAAACTCAAACCCTTTGCTATTATGTTTATTTATGCATAATGCAAACCTTGGTAAATGGCCATTTAGCTCTCAAATTTCTTCTTGTATCCAATCCTTATTCTTAGTAACTAAGACTATATCATCTGCATATGTAAGAATTATTGGAATTTGGATTTCTTCCATTATCTTATAACCTGCGACACACTATTCATTCAGGAAGTACATTAATGCATAAGGCAAGCTAAACAAACCCCTTTATAAATGTATCCTATTGCCCACTGCAGTGCAGTCTCAGAGCTGGTATATGTAGTTACAGGGTGTGTGGGGGCACGGCCCCTGAAGCTTGGTTGATGAAGTGTTTTTATGAAGGCCTTTCATGATGTTGGCCAACAATCGCCAGTTGATGATATTATTTTTGGAGATAAGCTCATTCAGTAATTTCCATGTTCAGTGTTTAACATTCGATTATAAACAGTTTGCTAATATTTTAATTTGATGGCTGAACATAGAAGCCTTTTTCTACTTAAATCTATCACTATAATTCTTTCCAATTCTACTATCATCGCATCTAACATTTTTACTGTTTCCTAACATAACATACCTACTCCTGAACACATATCTTTTCCCATATTCCAAATAACATTTTCACCCCATAGTTTCTGTTTGTAGCCTTTCTTCTTCTGTCAATACTCTCATGTCTTCTAATATAATGATATGCATAACAAGTAAAGCACACCATTCTAGCATGCCTATCCTTCTTTCAGTATTCTTTATACTAACATTTATTGCTACATTTTTCAGCCTCCTTTTAAAGTAAGATTATATTCCCTTCCACATCTATCCTTTGCCTTTATTTTCTTATACTTTTGAACTTCCTTTTTCTCTCATTCACCCTTTTCCCTATAGAATTCTTTTTTTCCCCTCACTACTTGCCAGTTTATGTAATTCATCATCACTTGTATCTTGCACCACTTCCTCACCTTCATTTTTTTTGCCACGATTTCTTTCTTTATTATTTATTTTATTTAAGTTTGATGACTGGGGAAGTCCACTGGGTCAAGAAGAGCCCATTTTCAGTGGAGGCCCGGGGAGAAAAGCTCCACAATAATTACAAGTTACATTTCACATGTTACAAAAGGACATAGTTCATACAGCTAATTAAACATTTACAGATAAGCTCCATGATATTTGCAATTGGCTTGTCACAATGTTACAAAAATGAAAAGACATAATTCAATACAGAAATTTCAACATATAGTAATCTGTTCCTTTTCTACAATGCTTTCTATATCATGAACATATACTTTGAACTGATTCTCTAGCTACCTATCTAATAGACATCAAGCAGTCAAATGGAAAAAGGCAACCTCCTCATTTCTTAACACCCCGACTGGTGTCCCCCCAAGGCTCCATATTAGGTCCCCTCCTTTTCAATATATTTATAAATGATTTCCACAAAGCTATCCCTCCCTCTCTCCAATATCATCCAATATGCAGATGATTCGACCATTATCTGCACTGCCTCAACTATCCCTACTCTCATAAAGCTGACTCAGGATGCTTTTTCTACCATTGAACTATGGATGAAAACAAATCACCTAGCACTCAACCCCGCTAAAACCAAATTAATGATATTCACCCCTTCTAAACTCAACTCTCTCAATACAAACACATTCTCGATTACTAGTGAGAATAACACTCCACTGGAACTAGTGACAGAGACCAAATTACTTGGAGTCCAAATTGATAACCAAATAAAATTCAACTCCCATCTACAACTAAACATTAAAAAAAACATCAAAAACTAGGGATGCTCTATCGACAAAATAACTACCTTACAACTGCCACTAAAATCACTCTCTCTACTTCCTTTCTTATTCTCTCCCTTCTATATGGAGCTCCACTACTAACTAATCTACAAATCTCTCTGAAAAAACAACTTTCCTCCTGCTACAATAAAATTGCCAAGTTTGCTACCAACCAAAAGTCTTACACCCACCATTGCTCCTCTCTCCAATAACTAAAATGGCTAGAATTACCCCATCAGCTCACCTATACACAACTATCCCTTGCACATAAACTTATTTTCAATCCCTCCCTCTGTCCCTCCCTCTCTTCTGTGTTTAAAATGCACATACCTGATAGAATATTAAGGTCCAACAACCAAAATCTATTAGAAGTGTACAAACCAACCCATCCCCCTGGCAAATATCTTCTCTCACATGGGTTAGCTCGCCTCCAGAACTCTCTACCTTCATCTATCCGTACTACCTCTAACCATTTTATGTTCAAAAAATCTCTTCATTCACATCTACTTTCCCAGTGGGAATGCTCTTGCTCCCACCCTACTTAACTACACTGAACATCCCCATTTCCTCCTAGTCCTGCTTACACCCTTGATTTCTCTCTCTCATTATCCATACCTCTCACATTCCTATTATTACCATAGAATGTGTAAGAATACTCTACACTCTACCTCTCACATGGAGAACTCTCTTTATGAAATAACTTTAGTTGAATTTTGAATTTATGTATAATCCCTTTTAATCTGCCATCAGTTTTTAACACTGTTAAATTAATTGTAATTGTTGTGCATTGCATTTGTATTTGTCTACTTGATATTTTTTTAATGTTTAAGTATGTCTAATACCTACTGTAATCTATATTGTCTGGAGCTTTTCTCCCCAGGACTCCATTGAAAACGGGTTCATTTTGGCCCAATGGACTATCCTGGTAAACCAACTGCAAATAAATAAATAAATAAATAAATAAATAAATAAATAAATAAATGAACAGATTCCTGTATCTATTTTTGTTCAATAACTTCTATATTTTCTTCACAATCCATCCATACATGCCCTGTTCATCTACATTTTTTTACATATCATATCTCATTTCTTAGTTTCATGTCCTGAGTTACCACAGACAAAACATTTTCTTGTATATCAAATAATAATCAAATGGTCATTCTTTCCACAAAATGCATATTTTTGGTTGCTCTCTATATTGAACAAGACATCTGTTGCCATCTACATTTATCACACTTGGAATATGTATAACATTTCCATTTTCCATTTTTAAAATTACCCCACAATCTGAACCCCAAGTCCATAAACTTCTATTGTCACGTATTTTGTCATGTCCACAACTTCTTTACATAAAGTCTTTAACTAGTCCTTTAACACTTTATTTTCAACTTCTGTTCGAAATAGTACAAACATTTTTTTTCAGTTTTTCTATGAAACACTTGCACCACATACGAGTTCCAAGGATAACAGCCTTCTTTTAATTCATACTGTTGTAAAAATGTTTCCATATACTGCCCTGTCTCAAACAATATGTCACAATATGTCTCTTAATGAGAATAAAAGCTCTTACCTCTTTGGGGGAAGTACCAAATGGTGCAGTTACATTGTCCGAAACCTTATACCTTTTGAGCCCTTTTTCTTCTTTGCTCCTTAACCTTATCACAAATTTCATCCTCGCTATCTCTTTCACTTCCTACATTTGTTTCTCTGCTTCTTTTATGGCCTGAAGATATGATCTTTTTACTGCATTCTCCTCCACCTCCACTTCCTGTATGTTTTCCATAATTTCTCCCCATGAAGCTGTCACCTCGCTGTCCTGTTCACTCTTGTCTACCATCTCTTTTAAGTAAGCATCCCACAACCCTCCCTACTGGAAGGTTGTAACAACACAGGCTTGTGCAGAATCTTCTTCCCTAAGAAAATTTTGCTGAAAGTGTCTTCCGAATCCAATATAAGTACAGTCTCTCTCCTGTATAATGTATCATTCTGCTGCTGTGTAGTGCCTCCTCTCATTCTACTCCTTTTGCATGCTCTGTTATGCACATCTGTCCTTTCAGCATCACCACTCCAAATTTCACCTGCTTTCCTCCTTCCATATTCAGTGATTCATTTCTCCATCATGAATCTACTTTATCTCCAGTTTTGATATGCTCCATTCTTTCTTCTTGCTTCACTGAGCTGCCTTCGCACTCTGACTGGAAGCAGAAAGCATCACCCACAATAGCGTCCCGCTATGCTAATGAGTGGGGAAGTTTATCAGTGCCTTTTTCAAATGTCCGGTAGTCAGTATGAATACCACTGTGGATTTCTACTGAAAAGAAACACTTGGTCTAGTGAGACCAATCAGTTCAACACAGTGCAAATAACTGAAAACTGAATAATAATGTTCTTTATCTCGTTTCCTTGTCTAAATGATATAGATCTGTTATGATGAACCGTGTGTATGCTATTAATGTATTTAAAAAAAAAAATATATATATATATATATATATATATATATATGTATATACATACACATATATATGTGTGTGCATGTGCGTGAGTGTGTGGGTATGCATGTGTAAATATACATACACAAGTAGTTAATAGTCCCCTACAACCCAGTTTGGCGACATGTTATCAGTACTGATGTGGTCATCACATTGTGATTGACCTGGTGTTTGACAAGTTTTTGCTGGAATGCCTGTTGGTCATCATTTTATAAAAGGAGAATTGACAAACAAGATTCACTAACTCCCATGTTTTGCTGTCAAAAGTCTATGTATCTGAGTTAGATATAGGAACAATAGGAAAATGGAATTTCTTCTATCCTCCTAAGGTATGTAGTCAGGGAGCATACCTCTCAAACTCTTAGCACAAAAAGTCTGTACAAATCCAAAAATAATGGGGGAACAGAGGCCCAAAAACAGCAACAACTGTTGAATATTGCCCTTATAAACTTAGAAAACTGCTAGAATAGGATTTGTGTTAGCATGCATTTTCTAAAGGATATGAAGTCTAAAACTCAAATGTCTGTCATTATTTAATGACTTCAGCCCTCAACTGTTTGCCAGAAAACTTAACGTTTTTTGAAGAACAGACCAAAAATCTGAGGCAAAAATGTGGACATTTTGTAACAATCTGGACACTTGAGAGGTATGCCGAAAAGTTAGCATATTTAGAAATACAGGGTTTGCAATTCATGTATTTTGAGAATGCAGAGGTACATGTGGCCATAAATATGCCATATGACTGCTTTTGGCCAGTATTAACTGTGAGTTGCACTTATACCACAATTCTCTATGTCAAAAAAATAAATAAATAGCCAGAGTGAGTAAATCTGTTGAAGGTGCCAAGACTGGATAACTAGGTTAAATGCTACTGTCATAGCCTTGAACCTAACTTGAGTACAAGGAAATGATTTCATTAATTACGTTATTTGATTAAGCATGTTCATGTGACGACATACATTTTTGTTTGCTTTTTCTAATATTTGCCTGCTTTTTGTCATTATACAACTTGAGGAAAGAGTTATGCAAACAAGAAAGATATTTAGCAGGATTCACGAAGGCTTGCACGGAGTGTAAGAGACGTGCAACACTCCATGCAAGCCTCACAATCCAGGAACAGCCCTAAACTCCGTGTAAGGGACCAGCTAAAACGTCTCTTACACGGACTGGGCGTGGACAAGCTAAATACCTCACTTGCATCAGAAAGGTATGCAAATGAGGTATATTAGCGATCCACGAAGCAGAAACCAGTCCGTGTAGGAGACGTTTTAGCTGCAGAAATGTACTCAGTTGACAACTGAGTACAGTTCTACAAAATCCACAACGGGCGATGTCAGCTCCCAAAAGGTTGCATGTGAATCAGGCAGCATGCCAATGGCCAAATATGTGGCCATTGGCAAGATAACCTGATGCAAAAATATTAAAAATATATATATTTTTTTCGGCAATCACCGATGTTTAAACTGCATAAAACCATATAAAAGAAGGGTATAAACACACAAATGTGGGTTTCATGTAATACATGGAATGACAATGCAGGGACCAGCAGACCAAATCCAACATGGCCACCGTGTAGTGGTTGCTAAGGGGGGAAGCTGAGTCTAAGACATGTAACTAAGCATTAGTAGGCAATCTTATGTAAATGAGGGTTAGGATACTGAATACCACAGTCACATAGCAAATGAGCATGGCCTGAGTAGTGTAAGAGATACAAAAGGGGGAGGAATAGAGTAGGAGATAGGTGACATCACTGGGGGGAATGGTAGAAAGAAACGCAGTTCATTGGAGGCCAGTGTAACATGACAGATGACAGGCACAGATCATGGAAAGAGGTGTGCCACTAGATAAGTCATGGAAAGACAAGAAATGGAAGGTGTACACTGTTACCTACACTAAAGTTTCTTGCTGGCTGTGCATGCTTGCGATGTGCGCAATGAACCGCGAGTAAGGCAGAGTGCGCGCGTGTAAGGCAGTGTGAGTATGTTGGAGGCTGTTGGTAGACGTGTAACAGTGTTTGCGCGGGTGTACGCGCATGTAAGACAGTCTGAGTATGTTGGAGGCTGTTGGCAGACGTGTAACAGTGTTTGCGCGGGTGTACGCACGTTTAAACCTGAATAAGTAGATCCTTAACCGTGTAAGCACGTGTGGCACGTTTAAGCCACTGTGAGCGTGTTTCAGATAGTATGCAAGTTGCTCCCCCCTGAGGAAACACAGAGGAAAAAGGAAGCAACAGAATTAATAGGAAGCTAGCAGGGATAACTGCTGAAGCTAGCAGGTGAAAATAATTAGAAGCAGGCAATTACACAGGCAAATTAGTAGCCCAGCCCAGCACTTAAAACACTGCAAACAGTAGTGCAGGATGTTGTCATTAAGAGACACTGCAAAACAGGAGTAAGCTAATAGAAGTGAAAACTGAAAAAGCTGAACTCAGAGCAGAAATGCTAGGGGCTGCCATAGCTGTCTTAATGAGACATAGGCGACTTGCTGAGGGTGGTGACAATGCAGATGGTGCCAGACAACCCACAGTGAGGAGACGGAGAAGAGTGTACAGGCCCAGGGTCACCTACCACGGGTTACATGAGCTGGAGATAGTAGAGCTATAGAGTGGACAGAGAGCTCCTGCAGCAGATTGTTGAGCTGTGCAGGCCACGCCTCACACACAAAACCAACAGAGGGGAACCCATCCCAGTGGAAACCAAGGTATGTGTTGGCCTAAGAATACTAGCAACAGGTACCTTCCAGAGACCAACTGGCGATATGATGGGGATATCACAGGCATCAGCCTCCAGGGTACTACACCAGTTCCTGGATGCCATGTCAGCACATGTCAGTGATCATGTATATTTCCCCAATGCCCGTGAGGTATTGGCCAGCAATATGCATCTCTTCCAGCAAATAGCAGAATACCCTGAGGTAATGGGTGCTATAGACTGCACGCACATATGCATCAAAGCACCAGCAGGAGAGCGGGGTAGGGCCTACATAAACCGCAAGGGCTTCCCCTCCATCAACTGCCAGGTCATGTGTGATGCCCAGGGCATAATAATGAATGTGTGTGCTGGCTGCCCTGGGAGTTATCACGATTCCCACATCTGGCATTTGACGCAGCTGTACCAGACATTTGCCAATGGGGACATCCCACACGGACACCTAGTGGGGGATGCAGGTTATGCACTGGAGCCGTGGCTGATGACACCCATCAGAAACGTACACACACCTGAACAGGAACGCCATAATGAGGCACACGCACAAACACGTAATGTGATAGAGCGTGTGTTTGGCTGCTCAAGTCACGGTTCCGGTGTCTGGACACATCTGGTGGAGCCTTGCAGTACACACCAACTACATGTACCCAAATTGTCATGGTATGTGCTATGCTACATAATATGATCTTGCGAAAACAGCTGCAGAAGGACCAACATAGGGCCGGGCCAAACAGCCCCCCACCATTGCCAAGGCCAGCACAGGCAGAGCGTGACTCGGAGGAGGAACAACCTGAGCCTGTCCCAGTAGGCAGAAGGAGGCGTGCCCAGTATGCCCTGGCCTTGGCAAAGAGGCAACGCATAGCACATACATTGGCTCAGTAGGAACCTTGGGAATGATACCCCTCTCTGACTCACTCATATAGTAACAGGGATGCCTAACATGACACAACCTGCTCTCAAACATGTACAGGGAAGTGTAATATGCGCAACCGACAGAGGAAGCCCTGCTGCACCACCTGAGGCATGAATGCTATGTGTCAAGTAATGTAACACCAAGTACTATATGCACACTTGAGGACCCTGACTAACATCCTATCCTGACCAGGCATCATGCCACAACATGACAACGAGATGATCAAGTGCAACAATTGACTGAAGTATCGCAGTTAGTCAAAGGGGACCCAATGTGTGCCAGTCTGGGATGACATGCTGAGCATGACATGATGCACCACCTGCTAGGACTGGCGTGCACCTATCAGTGCAGGCCGTATGGATATTGGTAAAGGCTGTCGTCACCCACAGTGTGCCCTGAATAGGTAAGGCTCAAAAGACAAACCTATCTCCATAGGTACCAGAAGGGATAAGAATAAGATAATGGATAAGTCGAAACAGCAAGATGCATGCAGTCTGGACTCACCCAGTATGGAGAATGTTGATAACTGTGCTGTAACAGAACACTGAGGCAAGGCTACAACAGCACCCTAACACTACCAGGTTACACCTCATACTTTGCTGTACAGCCGCAAACTTGGAACAAGCTACAAAAGGAGGGTGACTAGCAAGAATTGTCAAGGATAACTACACCCCCATGTCGGTACCACAACAAAAAGCAGCATGGACTAGCCATGCTCAAGTAACAGTGGCTAAAACTGCCCCCCAGTTTATAGCCTTCTACAGACTACTGTCCCAACACCAGGAACTGCATCTGGCCTATGCTGGAATACATGAATATATCAAGTCCTCCAACCCACATTATATTGGGTGACTGCAAATACCCAGACATAGACTTGGAACATTATACTAGCTCCAACAGTGTCGGACAAAGGTTCATAGAATCCACAAACCAAAAGGCCCAGGAACAACGTACCATTCCCACAAGAGGGGTAAGCATACCGGATGTGATAATCAGCAACATGGGTACTGGATGTCAAGATGAGAAGTGTATTGCTCACTGGTAAAACCAGACCATAGAGTAATCACACTGGATATACAAAACCTGACCACAGTCCCTGGCCGGGAAACCACAGTGGAAAACATGTGTTAAGCAATACCTGCACTCCACCAAACTGATGTTGAATCCATTAAAGGTCCCGTGCAGGTGCAAAATATGGGCCACACCTCAGAACCTGTAATACAGCCATTCCATGAACACTGCCAGGAATGCTTGGATTATGCAGTCCTAAATTAAAACAAGACACAGTGCCTAAATCTGGCATGGTGGACACCAGCCATAACCAAAACATGCAAGAGAATGAGGAAGCTACTACATGATAGAGCAAACATAAACAATGAAGTAAGCACAGATCAGTAGTATGGCAATAACATCTGTCCACACATGCAATCCACAAAGGCCAGCCGCAACAAGTGGAATCTGTGAATCCCGAGGCAATGTCACACCTGGCCCAAGTACACAGACAACCCCCAACTCCACCCAAGAAATACAAAATATGTGAGAGATGCAACCATCCATCCAAACCGGAGGCTGAGCTCCCTCAACTCAGTACTCCCAAAACAAGTCAGTAGGAGAAGGTAACCACACACACCACAAACACAGTCCCACATAGACCTATCACAACTGCAAACCAAACACATAAACACAGACAAACATTCCCAGAGGCACAAATTACAAACACAGCACACCAACAGAGGCCTCTAAAGCAGACACCCAATCAAACAGCCCGCAAACATAGCACATGCAACACACAGCACACAAAGCTGGTGTGCCAAACAGTCACAGGCCAGAAGGAGAAACAACATGCCTGATACAGTTGTAATAGGTGACTCCATAGTCAGACACACTGCTGTCCTGCACACCAGACTGAACAAGGGAAAGGGTACAGTAAGCTGCCTGTAGGCTGCCACAATATGCCACATAACAGAAGTATGTAGGTCACTCCAAAGCAAGTAGAAATATGATGCAGTCATAGTCCATGCTGGTGTGAATGACCTGAGATGTACCACCCTAGACTACAGGAAAAGAGACATAGATGAGCTATCTGATTATGTAGTCCAGGCCAGTATGACACTCACCGTTCGCAGCATCCTACCCTTACCAAGAGTAATGTCACAGTACAAACACGAAATGATCAGTCATAGCAAGTGGCACACTTACTGGTGTTCAAGGGGATGCAATGTCTGTCTGCCTGGGATGTCATGCTTGACAAGCCACGCAGCTGTCCTTGGGATGGCCTGCACCTGTTACCCCTGGGCGTCTGAATATTGGATAAGGCCTTTGCCACCTCCATAGAGCCTTTCGTAGGCAAGGCTGAAAAGACTGACCTACCACCCTACAAAACATAAGTGGGAAGAAACATAAGGGAAATGCTGACCAATGCCAGATGTGTACACCCCAATATGCATGCCCCCGAGGCCATCCCCAGAATGGAGAACAGCGATGTCTGTGCAGTGACAGAATCCTGCTGCAAGACTCCTGACAGCACACCAGCACTACCAGGTTATACCACGTATCATGTGTCATGGCCCCAAACCCTGGAACGAAACATAAAAGGAGGGTGAGTATCCATAGTCAGCACAGACACCCATACGTCCAGGTAACTGACAATGCACAAGGCATTTGAGTACACACATGTGCAACTAACTGTAGGCAAGACTGCTGTGCAGTCTGTAGCATGCTACAGACCGCACTCTCACACACAATAACCCCACCCAGCTGTCCTGAAGACAATGGACAGTATGAATGTCCCACCAAATAACAAACAAGGTACCACAAATTACCACATAGGTGGTAAACCAGTATGTATAGAAAGAGGAACCAGGGACCTAGGGACACACGTGGACAGTAACCTGTTATGTGACACCCACATTGCCAATGTGGCTAGGAAGACTGTCTACAATTGACACCGTAGCAGGAAAGGAGTCACATCTATGGCAACAGAGGTCATTGTGCCCCTATACCTTTCTCCAATCACACCCATAATCCAGTACAATGCCTCATATGGGATGTATCTTACCTGACACCTGCAGCAGATAGAAAGACCTCAAAGGTACCTCACCAATAGGATAAAGGGTCACAAATATATGTCATATGCTGCCTGGCTGTAGACACCCCAGCTGAATACAGTCACATACGGCCTACACAGAGGCATTGCATGCCTGTTGTAGGAGGCCATGCCCAACACAGGAGTAATGGACATGCCCCACCCTAGAAAACACAAATCCACTGGAGCTGTGAGAGGGAGAGATGTCAACCTCAACTAATAATGAAATAGGATGTGCTGGTGGGACAGATACATAATCCAGAGGCTCCCCACACCCTGGACCAGAATCCCAGTCCATGTTAGGCAGAGCCCCTCACTGACACTCTTCAACAGGAACCTTGCCAAGTGGATGGCTGATTGTAGAGTTACACTGGGGGTCTTCACTGTGTCATGTCCAGACAGAGGCACAGCCAAGCAAAACATAAATGGCCATAATATGCACATAGCAAGGGGTGTCAAAAGCCACACACACTCTGGCTAGGCTAACAAATGCCCAGGGTGGATAGCCTAGTCTGACCCTATGAACCTATGAAGATACAAATTGTACAGGACACTAAGGATAATCCCAAGGCTTTCACAACTGATGGTAGGAACCATGTTGGGAATTCACAGATATGCCCTGAATCACACAAATATCACAAACACACACACATACTGCCAACATACATCCTGACAGGTGCAGTGCAAACCCCCCCACCCCACCCCCGAATGCAGAATATCTATCCCAGCAGACTGCTGGCCCCCTGACATTGCAGATGCTGAGGTAACAGCCAACATCTACAAAGCAAAACACACAGCAGCAATGGTATGAGATGTTGTCCTGGGCTTAGTGCAACATGGACCCCAAGATGAATGGAATGCAAAACCACACTACTGCTCAATGTCAGCCTTAACACAGAATATGTACCCAAAGAGCAGTGTACAACAACAGTGGTCCTTCTCAACAAAGGTGTTGCCTGAATGGATACTGAACAGTACTACCCCAGAATCCTGAGAAGCTCTGTTTGCACAGCTGTGGAAAGGATCAGCATGTACCACAGACATAAAGATATTGGGGACCTACTGACACCGGACCCAACCCAGTGTGGCCCCACCCAAGTGCAGATCCTGCCCCTAACCATGTTTGACTCAATTGAAACAGCCATTAAGGTCATTGATGAGGGCAATGTGCTCCACACAGTGTATCTGGACCTTGCAAAGGCTTCTATACAATACCCTACATGTTCATTATAGATAGGCTCACCAGCTTAAATATAAACCCACATGTCAGTAGAGGGGTTGCAAACCAGACCAAGGACAGAACAGACATGGTCAGACATGCTGCAGCCATGTCAGACTACAAACCAGATATAACTGGCATCCCACAAGGCTTTGTCCTGGGATCTCCCCCATCTGGTATATATGTCCCATAGGTACAGGCAAACATGGAAGGACTGTGTCCGAACATGGTTGCAGAGGACTACAAACTGCTCATCACATATGATCCACCAGCTGACACAAGCATCCCACAAAAGGGCCACATAGAAACAGAAAACTGGTGCCATAGCCATGTCAGCAAGCTAAGTGCAGAAACGTGTATAGTCAACCCCTGTGGATATACAGTAAGTGCCCACCAATTACCACATATGTGTTAACCTATTATGTAGTTAACATGTAATGAGAGACCTGGGGACACAAGGTGATAGATATCCTGCATTGGACAAACATGTGCTGTAGTGTTTACAGGAACATACCATATACCCACCTAATCACGAAGGCTGTCAGATCTAGATAAGGGGAGGTCATTGTGGCTCTGCAGTCATCCATCATCAGCGGTACAATTGACTACAATCGCCCCTGTGGGATGTACCTCAGCAGACACCTCCATCAACTGTAAAGTCCCCAACAGTACCTCATCAGGAGTATCAAAGAGCTTGCCCAGATGCCATGTGTTGCCTGTGTTGCTGGCATCAATAAACATGCTGCACCTTGCACAATCTGAATGGCAGTGAGCTATGCACATGAGAGACCTGAACCCCAGCACTGACTGTACTGTGTGCACCATAACACAGAAGCCACCCCCAGCACAGGCTACCCATAGAGTCACATATCAATCTACCTCAATAGGAATCCAGATGAGTGGATGGGAGATGGTAGATTTAACCTGGGTACCACTGTCATGTCACAGGTAGACAGAGGCACAGTATACTAACCATGACATATGTCATGGCAAACTTCACTTACAATGTGTGTTAAAGGACAAACATACTCTCCAACTAGCATTACACATGGACTAGGGCACATCACTAGTGTTTGCAAATGTACACCTATGTTGTGGAATACACTACCAATGTCGGACAAGCCTGGTGTAAGTAGTTCATATCTGAACAGAATGCAACATGGTCAGATGTACACAACTGGCCCATAACCAGGCTGTTGTGCCCACTATCGAAATGTAAAGCAGTGATAGCAGTAAAGCCTAGGATACTGCCCACCACAGTCAAAGTACTACCAGTACACTATACAGTACTACAGTGTTAGGTCAGTGTGAAAGGATGTTGACAACTGTATGCAAAGTATCCCATGCAAACACTGCAGGCACAGTATAACCCTGTTGTGTTCACACACAAAGCAGTTGTACCGTAACTACACAACATGACACACAACACACAACCATAAACGGGTGATAGTTGTTGAAGTTCACACCCATCCACAAATGTGGTGGGCTGCAGAGTCCAACATATGGAATGCTCACACTGGGCATGCTCACACACATTGACAACATGCCATGGGAAGGCTGAACTGGGCATGCTCACACACTTAGGCCAAATTTCGATATAGCAGTTGGACACACATAGCTGGTATTGTTATGTTGTAATCCAGGAACCAACCACATTATAGCAGTCTTCCCAGTGCACACAGCTAGATGACTACAGAGACATACGTGATATAGTGGATCCCACCCACATGCAAACATCTTCCACAGATGCACAAGTTGTTCATACAAACAGGGAATGTTATGGCAATAAAGATGTGCAAACAGTCTATCAGCAACAAATAATGTGCATTTGACAATTAAACATATGGGTGTAGAGGTCAACACTAGGCCGTTTGTCCTAGGGAATGACAGCTTAGCCAGAGTGTGCTTGGTGTCTGCCTCCCCACAGGATGCACATGCCCCTTTCTAAACACAGATGATGTCAGCACCCTATAAGTACAGCAGGAGGAAAGAAACTTCCCAGTAATCCGAATAGCGCGCTCTGCTAATGCGTCCATCTCAAGTGTCTTAACATAGTTAGGTAGGGGTTTCAAATCCTGCAAATGCTCAGTGTGTGAGTGGGGTTGGTGTGTGTGTAAGTCTGTGGGAGAGAAATGTCCCTTTTGGCAAATAGGAAAACACACTACAGGATGCACATTCCCTTTCTAAACACCGATGATGTCAGCACCCAATAAGTACAGCAGGTGAAAAGAAACCTCCCAGGAATGCGAATAGCACGCTCTGCTAATGCGTCCGTCTCAAGTGTCATAACATAGTTAGGTAGGGGTTTGAATCCTGTGAATGGCAAGTGTGTGTGCTTGTCTGAGGGGTGTTTGTGTGTGTGAGGGAAATTTCCCTTTTGGCAAATAGGACAACACACTACAGGATGCACATTCCCTTTCTAAACACCGATGACATCAGCACCCAATAAGTACAGCAGGAGAAAAGAAACCTCCCAGTAATGCGAATAGCGCACTCTGCTAATGTGTCTGTCTCAAGTGTCATAACATAATTAGGTAGGGGTTTGAATCCTGTGAATGGCAAGTGTGTGTGCTTGTCTGAGGGGTGTTTGTGTGTGTGAGGGAAATGTCCCTTTTGGCAAATAGGACAACACACTACAGGATGCACATTCCCTTTCTAAACACCGATGACATCAGCACCCAATAAGTACAGTAGGTGAAAAGAAACCTCCCAGTAATGCGAATAGTGCGCTCTGCTAATGTGTCCGTCTCAAGTGTCATAACATAAGTAGGGGTTTGAATCCTGTGAATGGCAAGTGTGTGTGCTTGTCTGAGGGGTGTTTTTGTGTGTGAGGGACATGTCCCTTTTGGCAAATAGGACAACACACTACAGGATGCACATTCCCTTTCTAAACACCGATGACATCAGCACCCAATAAGTACAGCAGGAGAAAAGAAACCTCCCAGTAATGCGAATAGCACGGTCTGCTAATGTGTCCGTCTCAAGTGTCATAACATAGTTAGGCAGGGGTTTGAGGCCTGTGAATGGCAAGTGTGTGTGTTTGTCTGAGGGGGGTAGTGTGTGTGAGGACAAGGTCCCTTTTGTCAACTATGTGAACAGACTACAGGATGCACATTCCCCTTTCTAAACACTGTTCAGCAGAAGGCCATGGCTCTGGCACACGTTGTCTGTTGCTATGATGCCCCTTTGGAGGATGCTTGTGTCAGCTGAAGAGGCGATTATGGTGGCCTGTTTGCAGTCATCTGCATATTTGGACAGCCACAGTCCGTCCGTGTTGGCCTGTACCTCCAAGAAATATATACCAAACAAGAGGGTCCCAGGACTGAGCCTTGTGGGACACAACCCGTAACTGTTGTGGGGTCTGGCATGGCTCCAGCAATGCTAACCATGTGGTATCTGTCCTTGAGCCACTGTGCAATCCATCTAGTGACATAGGGCCTTATATTCCAGCTGGTGACCTTCTCTAGAATGCCCAAGTGGGGTATTGTTGTGAAGGCTTCTGCAAGGACCAGGTAGGCTGTGTGAACCACCTTCCCCTCGTCAAAGGCCTTGGTGACTGTTTCAAAGAAATCAACTGGGTTAAACCCGGTAGTGCTGGTGTGCTCTCAGTAGCCCTGAACCAGGCATCTGTAACTGCACAAATATCGATGTTTTCCATGCCAAGGAGTGTTTTGGGTGCACGCATCTGGAGGTGCAGATATCTGGCGTTGGGTAGCATTGCTCTTAGTTTTGTATTCCTTGTGATACCTATGAAGGTGGGTTTGTCATCTGAGCACTGCCTAACATAGGCACTATGGGGGTAGCAAGAGCCTTTGCCAATATCTGAATGACCAATGCAAACTGTACACATGCTCATAGGATGCAGGTGTCAAGGAATATGCTGCGTGGCCAGTATAGTCCTCCAGCATGGGTCCTCTGAAGTAATTCACCCCAGTCTACACAAGTGTAGAGTCTGCATGTGCTAAACACAGTTTGTGTGCAATGACAACCTTGCCTGGGGGTGGAGATGGGATATGGATGTCCAGGGAAAGGTGGACAAGGGCAGCTATCAACAATGGTGGTCTACCTCCGGTGTGGAACAGTGGGTACCCACGTTGCAGATGGACAGGTACAATATGTATTAACCCATGTGGCTGTGGTGTGTGGTACTGTCATAGCACATGGACCCTCAAATTGTAGTGGCGGTAGGGTATAGTGGTAGAGGCCTGAGTAGGTCCCACACACAATATGCCTGTACCTGATGTTAACAACTGGAACGGTGTATGTGAATACCTGCATATCCTGGCACTGTTCCCAGGGAAGCTAGGTGTGTGTCCCAGATGTGGGTGTGGTGTGCTGGACTGGTAGTGTTGTGTGTTACAGGTCCTGTGGTCCCAAAGCATGGTATAGAACATAACCTGCCAGTGCGATGTGCACACCTGACCCTGATGTAGGTGGCTGCAAATGCATATACATGCTATCCACCACCTGACAGGTAGTACGACAACCACAGACCTCTGTAGAAATGAAGATGTCAGCACCCTAGAAATACTACAGGTGGAGAACAAATGCCCAGTAATTCGGATAGTGCGCTCTGCTAATGCGTCGCCCTCAAGTGTCATAATATAGTTAGGTAGGGGTTCGAATCCTGCAAATGCTCAGTGTGTGTGTGGGTGAGTGGGGTTTGTGTGTGTGAAAGGCTGTGAGAGGGTAATGTTCCTTTAGCCAACTGGGAGAACACACTACAGGATGCACACGCCCCTTTCTTAAAACAGATGATGTCAGCATCCTATAAGTACAGCAGGAGAAGGGAAACCTCCCACTAATGCGAATAGCATGCTCTGCTAATGCATCCGTCACATGTGTCATAACATAGTTAGGTAGTGGTTTGAATCCTGCAGATGCCAAGTGTGTGTGTTTGGAGAAGGGGGGGGGTGACTGTGTGTGTGCAGATATGTATGGGGGAAATGTTCCTTTTGCCAAATGGGAGAACACACTACAGGATGCACATGCCCCTTTCTTAACACAGATGATGTCAGCACCGTATAGGTACAGCAGGAGAAGGGAAGCCTCCCAGTCATGCGAATAGCACGCTCTGTTAATGTGTTCCCCCTGTGTATCGTAATGTAATTAGGTATGAATTTGAAACCTGTAAATACATGTGTGTGTGTGCATGTCCATATGACAGACATGTTAGTTTTGCCAATCAGGTGATCACACTACCTGATGCACATTACCCTTTCAAAGTACTGATGTTGTCAGCACCCTCTAAGTATATCCAGAGACGAGGAACTATCTAGTAAATCGAACAGTGCGCTTTGCTAATGCGTCCCTCCCACGTGTCATGACATAGGTAGGTAGGGGAATGAATCCTGCATATGGCACGTTTGCATGTGTGTGGGGGTAGTAGGGTGTGTGTAAATGCAAGTGTGAGGGAACAGATCCTTTGGGCAAATAATACTATACACCAGATGCTGCATACCCCACCAGTAAACACAGGGGATGTCACCACACTATCAGCACAGCCAGACAGGGCTAGTTGGCTAGTAATGCCAATAGTGTGCTCTGCTACTGTGTCTATTACCATCATCAGAGTACAGATAGGTATGTTTGGGTAACCCACAACTATCACGTGTGGTTGTGTCACACAGTATGACCTTGCGCGGGTGTGTGTACATACCAGTGCATGCCATTGCCTAACCCAGCAATGGCATTGCACACATGATGTATGTGTGTGACACATACACAGAAATACCTGTGACCTGCAGTAGTTACCATGTCTGACACATGCTTCGTGTGGATAAGTGGTATTAGCAATGTATACCAATATGACTGTGTGTCCTGCTGTGCAGGGTCCACACGTGGTATGTCCCTAGACAGTGTGGGTGTCTATGGTGAAAGACCTACAGCAGGGGATACACATCTGGTCTGGCCCATATAGTGTACATGTAGTCAATGTACAGGTGCTGTATGTTCCCACCTGTTGTGGTAGTGGTAACAAGTCATTCCACTGCATTTCGGTGACCACATGCTGTGAACCCGTCAACTAGAGTGTTGTAGCTACAGCAATGCTCACACACAATGTTCGGCTGGATGCAGTATGGCCTTATAAACACAGTTCATGGGACTGTCATATTGCCGCTGTTGTTATGGAGGATAGGTGGTCTTCCTGTGCATGTGAGGGTTGTGTGTGCCATGCTATGAACCAGATGGCATTCCGACACACTGTCAGCTGCACCTGAGTAGGCCCTGATGGTTTGTGCTGTGCCAACAACCTGGAGGTGTGTGTATCTGTGTTGACTCGGGATACCACACCCCTATCCATGTGTGTTACATGTGTAGGGGACGACAGGCATGGTAAGGGGCATAGCCTGTCAGTGATGGGTAACACCTGTGAGCCATGACTCATGCATCTGGTACTGCACAGACACTGCAGTTCACCGTGCTGAGGGCAGTGTCCGGTGCATGCATCCTCCGGTGTACACTGCTGTAGTTGTGTAGCAGCACAGTCAGTGTCCTAACCTGTGTGATACCCATGAAGGTCGCTATGTAAACCATGTCCTGCAGCATAAGGCAGTATGTGTGTACCAAGGAGCCTTGCCAGTATACATCGGACCATGTGTGTCACGTGCAAGATGACCCGTGAACAGCAATGTGGCTTCCCTAGCATGTAAGCACACGTTGACAGCCAGTGGATACCCTATGAATGACAGTGGAGACTGAGCATAATGTAGACATACAACAGCCTTCCCACATATAGTGGTAGAATACCTGGGGAGATTATGTTGGCAACTAATATCAGGCTCATACTGGCCTGTGGCAAATGCTGAGAGATCCATTCTATGTTCCCTATCACGTAGTCCAGGGAGGTATGTCCCAGGCAGCCACACTGGCATGGTCAATGAGTGAGTCATATCTGTCCATGCCTCTGTCTGACCTGTATGCATGTGTGCTGTGGTGGACCATAGTGCCCCTGAGTCATATCACTGTGTCCTTCACCGGGTACAGCCTGTTGAGCGGGACCCCAGTGCAGCACACATGACAGGTACCTGACACGTCTATAGCAGGTGTGTTGTGTAGCCCTACAGGCTGTGGGTGTGCGGTACAGGGGATGTGCGTGCCATGTGTGGCATGTGCTGTGTTCCGACGGAACATATGCCTGTGTGCCAGCTGCAGAGGTGTGTGATGCACAGGCAGGCTGCTAGTCTGAGTCCCCACGTATGCCCCAGTGTGTTCAGCATGCTGTCAGTGTGTGGCAATGTCTGCCTGGTATTGTTGTCACTGTAATATCATGTATTGATAATTTTATTGGTCCTATATATGTTGACTGGGATAGCCCAACTGGATGCACGTCCATTCCCAGGGTAGGCCCGTGGAGACAAGCTACGAGGGTAGCAGATACAGCATTAGAAAATACTAGCATGACATAGTATAAACAGATTATGTACAGAGATTACATAAGTAAGCAGGTCCGACATGTTCCACAGGTTAATGTCAGACCTGAGCACAAGCCAGGATTACATTGTATTTACACAGTACAGTGGTTCACACAGGTTACACATCCGAGTTAGCCAGGCCTGATACACTGACATAGCCAGTTACATGACAAATGTTGTTTGGGTCTACTGTTAAATGACCTAAGGTGGACATTAGGGTAATATCAGCTGGAAGTGGGTTCCAGAATCTACGTACAGGATTTGCAAAGACAGAATCACCAGCTGTGTTAATAGACTCGCTAGTCCGAAGCAGTACGATGTTAGAGGCTCGAAGCGGTCTAGGATTGTTATGGGGGGATTGTAATTTAAGTGCAGGAGTATTGTCTGGATTATACAGGATTTTATAGGCCATAATCAGTTGGTTATACTGTATTAGGCTGGGTATTGCAAGCCAAACAAGCTGATTTAGATTGATGCAATGATGTGTCCTACCAGGCAGGCCAGTGGCAAACCTGGCAATGTGGTTGTAGCAAATCCAGTGCTTCTTAAGGACAGTCTTGTTCATATGTGAGAGTAGAGGGGATGCATACAGAAGGGCTGCAACACGGTGTGAGCGAGCTATGGCACCTCTAGCTGGAGGGGCTAGGAAGGCTTTAATTCTGTAAAGTGACCCTAGCTTTCTATTGATGGCTTGGCTAATCTGGTTAACATGTATGTCACATGTGAGGTTATTGTCTATGATAACACCAAATAGTTGTTGAGATGGGTCAGGGTAGAGTATTGTGCCATCGGTAGATGTTATGGTAACGGTGAACGTGGTAGACCTACGTGTTTGTGGAATAACAGCAGTCCAGTTTGATTGGGATGTAGGATCAGACGACGTTCAGAAAGCCAGTTTGCTATTGTATTACAGGTGGTCTGGGTAGCTGAACATAACTCTACTGGAGATGTGGCTGGGCAGATCAGAGTAGGGTATACAGCATATTGGATACAGCTGGCATTTGGGATGACAGTATAATGGTCGTTAATGATGATGGAGGACAGCAAGGGCCTTAAGATAGAGCCTTGTGGTACTCTGAGGGTGTTTGGTAGACGGTTAGAGGGTTTGGTCTGCCAGAGGCCGGCCTGCTGTTGACCATGCAGGTAGGATTGACACCATTGGAAGGCTCCAGTATCTAGACAGTCTGTGCAGGGTGCAGAGTCCAAGTTGGTGATAAACCATATCGTATGCCTTTGAGTTATCCAAACAGAGGGCTGTGGATATATCATTGATGTTGCAGGTATGGCTTATGGTGTTAGTAAAGGCTAGGAGGCCTGACGGAGTGCTGTGATGGGAACGTAAGCCTGCATAGAGTGTCTGCCATACTGCGATGTTGGACTAGGCGGTGCATGACTTGTCTATGACGAAAATCACCATAACCTCTGCAAGTGGAGAGTGTATAGCTATTAGCCTATCAGTGGAGACGTCAGTAGAGCTGCCTCCTGTGTGAAGTGGGATTACATATGACATTTTACAGATGGTGGGAAAGTTAGTTTCTAACATAGTACCTTTGATTACCTTTGAGACGGGGTAAGCAATAGCATCATCTGGTTTTGATAGGTACTCGGCAGAGTGTTGATCGGCACACAGTGTAGTGGGTTTCACCGTTACAACTGAGGTACGCAGAAGTGAAGTGGCGACAGGTTGGCAGCTGGACGCAAGTAGTTTTCTAGGGGTGCTGCTTTCGGGACCAGGGGAGCTAGGAGGTAGTTGGCAAGCTAGGGCCTGCACTGTCTCAGTAAAGGACTGGTCAAAGCTATCAGGAACGTCTTCAGGGGTATTATCATTAGTAGCGGCAGGGATTGGGTTTGACGTTTGTCCTGTACGTAGTATGTATGACATGCCACCTGACAGGGTATGGCATCAGTGGGTTCAGAGAGACCGGTCCCCAGACTGGCTGTGTGGTGGCATCCCACACATGTGTTGTATATACCTGGCCAAGGGTGATGGCTGACTGCATACATGTGGCAGCTGTGACGATGACACATGACCCACATAAACCACGACTGGACCATAGAGGCGATTCACAGGTTACCTTTGGACATGCCACCCTAGTAGTGTGATTGCCATGGTGAGTACCAACACATAGGGCCAATGGGGAACAACATACTGAAGGTGTGTATGTGTGGGTGGACTGCCTCTGTCTCATAGCACTGACATATATGACTGCACACGTGGGTATATGCGGGTAAGGCGTGTGCAATGTGTCACAGGCTACCCACATGTGTACAGGACAGACAGTGCCGTTCTGTCATGTGTAAGGTTGACATACATATGGTACGCTATGCAGATGTTAGTAGCAGTCTACAGAAGCACTGTAACCCTGCATTGCAGGTGTAAGCAGTGTTCCAGGGGACCCCAGGTGAACATGCATGCAAACAAGGCTACAGTACACAGGGCTGGAAGTACTGCATCATACAACGAAGAAGGGGTAACAATAACAGTAATTCACAATGCATATATGTAGGCACTGTCAACATGTACCCAGGAATACGCAGCACAGATGGCCATGGTGGAACCGATATTATGTCATACTTATTTGTGGTCTGGACAACATTGGTACTGCACACATATCTAGATGCGTGAACATACACATGGCATAGTTGTTGTGGGCATCTTGACACCATTACTGTACATGTCCACCATTGCATATCACTACTTGCGTTAGCATTCCCCCTGTGCTACCCATGTATGCAGCTATCTGTTCACAACCTTACCACCGGCATGCAATTATGTGCAGCTGTTATGCTTTGGTATGTACTACGGGTGCAGATAACAATTCATGACATTCATACAGTTACTACAGCAGGCATGCTGGGGTACACACACAGTCATAGCAGCACACTGTACTGTTACCAACATGATACTACTAATACACGTCTATGTAGTCACCCTGTGCATCAGCAACGTGTTTACCTGTTCCCGCAATGATGTTGGAGATTGCAGGAGGTGGCACAGTGTCATCATATGCACAGGGTGTGGATTAGGTATGCCTGAGTCAGCCACTGATACCACCAATTGACATGTGTGTGTATGTGTGTTGGTGAGGGGCAGCAGTACAGGGTGGGCCAGTGTTGCTGCAGTGTGTGCGTGTATGTGGTTGCCCTAAGTGTTGACATTCCGCATGTGTGTATGCACGCACACAGTTCCACCTCATGGCTGCCATATACAGGGGTTTGTGGACAGCCACAGACTGCACCTGGCAGGCTGTACAGATCAATGTCTGTGTGCACGGACACGGTACCTGTGCCTGGCAGGGGTGCTACGGACCGTATCCAGTACAACACCTGACTGGGTACTGTCATCAGAAGCGGGAGTGTGTTGACTGGACACATGTCCCTGTTGGGACTGTCCAGAGCCACGCCGCGTGGTCTCCTGGGGCGTTCGATGACAGCACAGACCCAGCGTTGCTGGGGCTGCTGCTGGCACTATGGGGCGTCGCAAGCCTGTTGCCGTCCGCCGACTGCCAGCTGCTGCCGCTGCCGGCATACGCCACGCCGACGCCGCAGATGCCCACCACTGCCCTGGCTCATGGACATCTGGTTGTGGAACTGCTGTAAGATGTCCCCACAACGTCTGTCTATGACATCGGTGAAGTTACGGATAGCATCCGCAATGTCACGCATACTGTCTGTCATGGCTGTGCGGCATGCTCTGAGCTCCCTCAGACCCTGTCTGGTGTACCTTTCCATACGTGACTGAGCCTGCATGACAGTCCAAAACATCGCTGAGGTTGACAGACCTCGTTGGGCACGTCGGCCAGAGGCAGTACGCCCACGGATGCTCCCACGAGAACCCATGGGCAACTGTCTGTGTGGTACCATCAGAGGACCCTGCCCATGGCTGCTGTGTGGGGAGGCATGTGCCACAGGTACCACATTACCCTGGTCTATGCCCGCTGTATCCTGTCCATCACCTAGGGACAATGGTGACATAGGATATATAGGCAGGATGACTGTGCGCAATGATGGGGTTGACAGCTGTGTACTGTCAATTGGCTGACCAATGGCAGACCCTGACACACCTTCCTGTACCATTACACATATATCATCATTACCAGTAGCAGTGGCACAGGATTCAGGTTCCCTGCTGCAGGTCACCAGAGCAGCCCCAGAACCTGTGGGATGAAGACAGGAAACACAGTTTACATTCTCCAGACATTGTTACCAGTGATGCAGTTATACACACATGCACACATGGACACGTGCACACATGCACACGTGGACACATGCACACGTGGACACATGCACACGTGGACACGTGGACACATGCACACATGGACACATGCACACATGGACACAGGCACACGTGCACACATGCACACGTGGACACAGGCACACATGCACACATGCACACGTGGACACAGGCACACATGCACACTTGGACACAGGCACACCTGCACACATGCACACATGGGTACTGACACACCTGCACACATGCACACCCTGCAGTATACACACAGAGCACTACTGAGTTACACTACTGTTACTAGCATTTTCAGGACTATTATAGGTTATGTTAAACACACTCACCAGCATGGATGGCCTGTCTCTCTGTAACCCTGGAGGGACCTGCAGAAATGATGAGATTAATGTTAGTGGGCACATCTGTCCCATTCATAGTGCATATGATACAGTGTACAGAACAGTCAAGTGTACATATGGTATTTTACCTGCACGCTCCATGTCGTGCTGCTGTGTGGAACCAGCCTCCATCATAATGCAGGTGTACTGCTGTTGGTGTTCCGGGGCTGGAGCCACAACACTTAGGAGTAGCCCCTCCAGTCTGGTGAGGGGGAGATGTGTGGCCACCCCACCTCCTGTGGCGACCTGTTGCCTGTGGATATCTGCTGCACGCTGCCGGACACTTCGGATTAAATCACTGCAGTGATGTCGTACCTGCTCATATGTCCTGTTATGCGTGCCAATTTCATTTACCCTATGGACCAGGTCTTGCCACAGTGCGGCCCTCTCCTGCTGGTTCTGACTGGTGCAGGAAAACAGGATGTCATACTCCCGCACCAGGCTCTGGTGGATCTCCTCATCCTCCGCAACGGAGTAGGCGGGGTTACGCTGTCGCGCCATCTCCCTGGAAGAGAACACAGACAGGATATCAGCAGACCATGTCAGCAATGTATGGCACACATACTATACATGTTATGCATGTGTAGTGATATACTACTACTCCCATATGTTGCATGTGTGTGTGCCGTGGTGGATACACAGGTACATGGCCAGATATCAGTGCTCAGCCAATACCTGTGCAACAATACCTGCCACATTCCACACTACGTAGTAGCATGCCCCATCGGTCAGCACACACTGACAGGTGCTACGCACAACCTCACTCTGGGGGTCCATGCCAAGGTACTGTATGTGGGACACCGTCCACTACTCTGCTGTGGACAGACGTTACACGGCCTGGATATACATATCCCACCACCACCACCAGTACAGTAGACTACATTGATATGTATGTGGTTAGACAGTTATTCACTTGCTGGGACTGGGATTGTATCCATGCAGCACACTGGGCCAGTGGAAGCCACAAGCCACACTGCTGACCCCTTTGCAAATGCTTACCACAGACATGCTGCAGATTGCATGACACTTGCACACACATGTCTAACCCAGACCCTATGCACAACGGTTAGGCATCCTGTCCAGTGGACCCCAGACAGAGGCAGATTGTATAACAATAGCAGGGGGCTACTGCAGGACAGAGCACATTCACATTAAGGGTAGGCATCTGTGGTCAACACTGGTACTACGCTACAGTCCATCATAACAACAGCCACAGCCTACTCTGGGAGGGTAATAGACACAAACACTGTGGATGACCACATTGCCATCTTCAGTTATGTTACACATACGGACCACATGCCTCGGATATGCTCTGTGTTAGTCCACACCTACTTAACATTCACCAAACACACGCATATTGGCAACATTCCTACAGACATGTTCGGTGCACATATCCCCCCTCCCTCACCTTTCGGATATTTATCACAGCTGGGTGTAACCTCCCTCTCATCGCACATGTCCAGGTGAGGGCCACCCTCACCGGAGGAGAACACACAGCATCACTGTGACCTCGTGGTCCCCCTGGATGTGTGCTACCAGCACTCTGAGGGGACATACCACCGCATGTAACACTGATAGTTTATCTTGGCCATGCTACAGGATATGTACCTGGACAGTGGCATACAGCAGCAGTGGTCCCACAACACTAAGGGGACACCTCGACTGACCCTGGGAATTACCACATCATATGCATAATGGGCCTGGTCTGCTACGCTATGGGGTACTGCAGTATGGGATGCATGTGCAGTGACATCAGGTACCTGCAGACACTTGTTCCCAGCCAGTGTGCCTTTGGGATGTGCTGATCCTGGCTTGGGGCCTGGCTGACATTTCAAAGCAGTCACTACAGCCATTGCTAGGCCAACGCACAGACACATGCTACCAGGATCCTGGCCTATGACTGCTTGACATGTGATGTGTGGTTATCCCCTTTTGTTGGAACTACGTACACACAACATATCACATGGACATACCTATGGATACAGACCTATGACACATTTGGAGGGTTCACAGTATGCACACTGTTAAGCTGCTACTTTGCATTACCTCTGTATGTCACAGCTGGTTGCGTTCCACAGCTTCTGCTTGCCGCTGCTATTACTGTCACTGCTGACAGCTTCAGGGTAGGGAGAGTCACAGTGTGTTTTTTTTTTATTTTGGTGCTCTGTCTCTCTCTCTCTCTCTCTCTTCCACTTCTCGGCCTCTCTCTGTCTGCTTACAGACAATGCAATTAATTTCTTGCATGTGGGGAGTGTTAGCACTGGATGCTTTTGTAGGTATTTGCATAGGTCCATGTGATGGCCTCTGCACCAACTGAAGGCCAGCATTTGCTAATTGCATACAGCCGGTTGTGTACTGATTGCAGTTCTCACTGTGATTTCAGGTCAGTGCTATACAAGGGTATGTGTGATAGGCGTTGCCCTTTCAGATTGTGTGGGGGACCATGCTGGTATGCTGTGGACAGTGTTCTGTGACTGTAAAGGTTAGTATCTCTCTCATGCTTCAGGCTGTGTTGTATATTCACAGTTCTCCATTCCTCTTTCATGTTCCCTGTAGCAAGTGTGTATGCACATTGACTCCTACAAGTATATCTAGATATATTTATATATATATATATATATATATATATATATATATATATATATATATATATATATATATATATATATATATATATATATATATATATATATATGTACATATGCATACATATATCTATGTACTTTAACTGACCTTATTATCTACAGGCTGCCAACTAGCATGGCTGTTTCTTTTCACACACTACTAGTATGGATATCCATTGTTTGTGACATTTATTTTAAATGGCATGCTTTGTGTACTACACATCCTATATTCCCTTTACATTCATCCCTACTTTTACATGTTATATTTATTTTAGCACAATGTGTTTGTATAAGAGTCATGGCTTAGTGGTAGGTTGTACAGACTAGTGTTTCCAAGGTCCCGGGTTCGGGACTGCCAGTGGGAGTTTATTTTTCTTTTGAACTGAGTACAGGACCTGTCAATCACAGTGACTAAGGCACTTTTAAGCAGTTGTAACCGGGCTAGCGCTGGTTTGCGTGTAGCTCACGCATGCGCACTGGCAGTTAACTCCGCGCACACCCGGTTACAACCGCTTAACAGTGCTTACTCTGGTGCACACCCGCGCTATTTTCTTTGAAAGAAAAGAACATGGGGAGACAGGAAAGTGGTGAAAAAGGGGTCACAAAGAGGGTAAGACAGTAGGGAAACAAGCTTGGGATGTGCAGGAGGGATGTAGGTAAGGCCCATAGCTGCCCATTTCTTCTGCAGCAACAGCTGTGCATATGTATGTAATTTGGTGTGACATTTGAAACCTTCCACCCCTGGGAGAGGTGTCAGGACAACAATAATACTTGTTGTACATCCAGTTGTAATTGATAGGTTCCATGTCCAGTGGGCATGTGTGCGGAATGGGCAGCTATGTATGGGGCGTAATTTTTTTGTGGGTACAGAGTGCCCTTTTTTTTTTTTTTCAGGTAAGAGTGGTATGTCAGGTGAAGGAAGTCGGTTCAGCTGGGGAGGTAGGCTGGGTAGGTAAACAGACAAGACAAACAAGACGCATACAGGGGCGGTGTATGACACGTGTGGGGGGGTTACACAATTGACGGGGATGGAGGTTGGGATGTCCAGAGCCCATGAGCCCACAGATGGCAACAGTGGAACTGATATCCCCACCCATAGGCAGTTGCCACTGTTCCTTCACTGCCCAGGACGGGGCTGTGCTGGGGGCTGTGTAGGCGGGGCAACGGGCATGCCCGTTAGTTGCGCCACCCGTGCCTCGAGCTGGCGTAGGGGCTCAAGGACAGAGTCCTGAATCTCCCTACGCACCACAGTCCGGACGCTACGGAGGGTGAGAGGTGGATCTCCTCTGGCCACACTTGCAGAGGGGGGGCGAGCCCCATGCCCTGCAACGCTTCCACCCGCAGGTGGCACAGGGCCACCGGAGGAGGTTCCGGACTCGGCACTAGTGCCAGGTGCACTCACCAGCTGAGGTGGGAGAGGTGGGTCCGCTGGAACCCGCCTTCCCTGTCGTTCTATGTTTTGCATTATGTCATGACAGTTTGGGTTAGTGACATATAATACCATTCACAGTTAGTTGTAACAGCATGCATTAGTATTCCCATTAACCAAACACCCAGATATTCACACCATTGAACAGCGTGCATGACACATGCATAATTTGAACAGAAATACACAGTCCAACAACATGCAGGGTTAATTGATGGCAACAGGCCATCAGGTGTGCGTGTATGAACAGGGCAGCTGCATCAACAGACATGCAAATATATATGACCCAACAGGACAAACGTCCAGGGGTGTTAATTGTGATTGCACATACCATTTTCACGTGGAATGGTTTATAGGTGGTTATAGTGTGGGGTAAATAAGGTAATATTAACACCTTCGAATACCAATACATATGCTGCACATTTCTAATAGCTACAGTTATATACACACTACTGTTCTAACTACAGTGTCCTATATGTTAACTACTTCACCTTGCTGATAGGACTGTTACTGCAACATCAATATACATTTTAGTGTTCTTCATACACATTCATATCAAGCTTTGTTCAGATACATCATCCTGCTCCTTTTGCTTTATATACCTGTAGACAAGTGTGGATGTTTGGTATATCAGACAATCATCCTATCTGCGTATTTCAGACTGGGAGCAACATATCCAGATTTTGGGATACACATTCCACATGCAGCAACACTTTGAACAGATTTTGCTGTTTGGTTCTGAGTCTCACATGCATTTAATTCTGTCTTGACTGCAGCATACTTTATTCAGGGGTTATTACTACTGTATTGTTGGATTCATGACACTCTCTCACACTCTCTCACTTGCTTTCATGTTACTATTCAGGATGGTACTTCTAGGCTTTATTGACATGTTTTAACAGTAGTTATTACAATACTTTCCAGCAGTCTCACTTCTGTCATGTTTCAGTATTTCCACAGGGATATATTTCACACATGTGATTTCATCATCTTCTGCAGCTATACTTTACATCCTGCTGCAGGTTGTGTACTATTTTCTTACAGGCAGGGCATTTTTATTTCTGAATATATGTTGGCCAGTTTCATGTTTAGTTTACACTTACAGGCTGGGAACTCTTGTAATCAAGCAATACTTGCATACACTTTCACACTGTTACTTGCAGATTCTATTCCTTACTGGCTACACTGCACTCTTTTGCTGACTGTCATACTTTTATATTTCTTTACAGTTAGTGGTAGTGGATTACTAACCTGCCTGGTGGCGCAACCGCACCAGCCTATCGCCATAGGCTCTGCGGTTCGCAGAACGGACACCTGCAGCTGTAATATAAATGAAGTAATATTGGAATACACATCTCCATAATTTCAGCTAGTTTAACTTTTTACATACATAATTAATTGTTACTTACTCAGTGGTGGGGCGTTGGGTGATTGCCGGGCCTCCTGGATCCAAAGGTTCAGTTGGTCCTGCTTGCATCTCTTCAGGTCCGCCTGGTGGTGACGGACCTGCTCACCTGTCCTTGGAATCCCTGTGGCACTGGTGAGTTCATGAGCCAACCGGTCCCACGCCTCGGCCCTGTACGCTCCCCAGAGGACCTGGCCCTGCATGAGTTGGGCCTCATGATTGTGGACTAGGAGCCAGGCCATGTACCTGGACTCCTCAACACCCCACCTCTGCGCTCGAAAGCGACTATCCTCTCCTACACCTGACATTCTGCCTGCAGGTCTGTTCTACAATCGTTTATGCTGTGTATTCCCGACTATGGGGCTTATATAGTCCGTTTTTCCCGCACATATCTGTGATTGGCCATTTTGGAATTGTATCAACTTCAGTAAACCTGCATTGTCATGCTCTAGTTTGTATTCATTCCTATATATTAGCTATTATTGCATTTCTATGTACTGCTGTCATGGCTTAGTGGTTCTGTAGCTTGACTATGGTGTATAGTATCCTGGGTTCGAACCTGCCCACTGCTTTTTATTTTTCATGACTGTCTAGACATGCTGAGGGGTGTGTCTGTGTAAGGGCAGTTTTGATACCGCTTGCTCAACGTTGCCCGTCGGTTAGCTTGTTTGCACGGTGCGCAGCTCCGCGCAAACGGGGTACGCTGGTTTAAGCCTCATTTGGCTATCGGCACGCATATTCCGCTCAGCTCAGTTAGGGGCACATATATTTAGCGTGTTAAACCTATGCTCAGCTACGGGCACTCATTTTGCACCAGTTAAACCACTGCTCATCTACGGGCACATGCACTCACCCTGTTAAACTGTAGCTCAGCTATGGGCACATCTGGCATTTTTTAGTCTTTTGTTACCTCACATTTCTTCAATATAAATGGGCTATTTCATTACAATTTACATATATTGCGGTTTTATGTGTACATATTTGTCAGGGACTTGTTTCCTGCTTATTTTGCAAAAAAAAAAAGGGTGTTGTGGGGGCTCAAACCATGAATGCCTGCTCTGCAGCCAACATCTCTACCGCTACGCTATTGCTTCCTGGCTTATTTTGCATATTTAGTTCTTATATGCTTTCCCATTGACTGCTAACTGTAGCTGCGCTACGGGCACCCCCGCGCAAACAAGCGCACTCAGTGTTAAACATCTTTACAATTTAAAAAAATATGACATGTTCATTTATATTTCTTTTATGTTTAATAGTCTGTAGGGGCATGTGTTGTGTTGTGTTTATTCACATTTCCGTGGACTCTGTTGTGGGTGTCTACTTTGGGCACTTTTACACTTCTGGGGGCATGTCCGCTTGCAGGGCTCAGCCTACGGACACACCCCCACATGTCTTACACGGACCGTGTTAGACTTAGGTGTGATTCAGCATGCTCTCATGAATATGCAGAGCATGCTGACATCACTCCGTTTAACTGCAGCCTCCGTGTAAGAGTTATAACTCTTACACGGAGGCTTCGTGAATCCTGCCCATTGTTTTTCTAATAAAGTTTCATCCTCTGTATGGTACCAGTTTCATTTCTTCAGATCTCTGTATGCATGTATTAACCCCCCCAGATCTTACACATCTGGACAAAAGTAGCAGGATATCCACATCACACTGTAGCAGGATATCCACATCACACTATACCAGTGTAAGTGTAAATTATTTTCTCTGCTGCTGGAGTGCGACTCTTCTTGCCAGCACCCAGAGATCACAATCACAGGCAATTACAGACTCATAAGTCTGACGAGATGTACATGTAAAGCCATGGAAAGACTTATCCTGGAACTAATCAATCAGAACATATAGAGCCTCAGTTTGGATTCATCAATGGCAGATCATGTTTACTCAACAAGGTGTATTTTTTTGAAAAGGTCACCAAAACAGTGGATAAAAGCAAAATGGTACACAATGCATACCTTGACCTGGCCAGTGTTAATTACACAGTTCCACATTTAGGCATAGTAGAAAGCTAAATAAAAAAAATAACCCCTTATGTCACTTGCTGGGTTTCCAACTGGCATCAAATAGGATGCATAAAATCAAAATAGGGGAAGTTATTTCCACAAAGAGACCTGTCAACAGTGAAGTCCTCCAGAGTGTTCTGCACTGGGATCTCTCCTGTTTGGCATCAACTTCTCTGAAGGAAAATCCAGTACCAAAGGGCATTAGCTGACTAGGTTTTCAGATGACTGCAAGCTAGGAACAGTCATTGAATCCCTAAATGCCCAATCTATCCTGAAGGAAGAAAAATGCATTAATGTATCCTTTCGGAAGTCATCCATCCAGGTGAGCTATCTCATTAACAACATGCCCCTAAGAATTAACCCAGTTATTCAGCATTTGTGAACTTCTAGGGACAGTGACCTAACGTTTGACTAACTTGTATCTATTGTTTTAAGAAAGTCATTCCTTATGGTACAGCTTACAAACAAAGGGATTTTGTCTAAAACTGTGGGTGTCATTGTCCCTCTTTATTCAGCCTCATTAGCGCAATCATTAAATATTTTTATTTTATTTTTTATTTATCATTTGTTGACTGGGAAAGTCTGACAAGGTTCCACAGAGCCTGTTTTCAGCAGAGGCCCGTGGAGAAATGCTCCAGATTTATCCAGATCTCCAGCTATCTTTGGCATGTATCTGTCTAGACCCATGTAACAACTGAGAACTCCCACAAAAATACATTACTAAAAGCATACAAGGCCTAAACAACAATTCCTAAATGGAACAACTAAAAGTTCTGCTACTATACTCAGTGTCCTATAGACTGCTAAAAGGTGACCTGTGTTTGGTATACAACGTGTCCTCCAACCTACTATTGATGGATGTACTGCACACTAGCAGGTCAGATAGCATCAAAGATACTTGGTCTAAGAATCTAAACCTCTTTTGTAACATCAACAGAATGGTTTTGAGAGGCAGGTATATCTTGCAGAGGATACCACTGCTCTGGGATAGACTCTCAATCCACATAAAACAAAAATCATCCCTCACCATATTCAAGTACAACTTACATCTATGGAAGAGAAACAGAAAATGTAGACCATAATAAATTAACAACCATGGACCAAGTGCCAAACAGTCACAATTCAAAAGAAAAAAGCACTCAGACAGCTTAAGCACTATATTCACAAGCAAGTTCTTGGTTGTGTTAAGCAGGTTAAAAAGCGTAATGAATTGATTTATTGTCCTAATTGCTTTATTGAAGTGTTTTTTGTATAAAATGAGAGGGTGTTGTGTTTGTAACCATTCTGATGAAGTCTTGGATGAAAACGTACTGAGAACTGTGTTCAGCGTCATTTTTTACTGGGTGTGCTGTGCTGTGTTATTAAAGAAGTTTGTGGGTGAGCAGCAGATATCTGAGTGCTTTTTCCTTTTAAAATTTAGACCATGACTGCCCCATGTGCTACTAATGAACAGAAGGATCGCCTAAAGGATTTATCCCATGCATGTGTCCTGTCAAATTATCTATGGTATGATACCAGTTATTCTCACTAGGGGTAATATATAATTAGCAACCTCGGAATGGATTAAAGTCAGACTCTAACCAAATGGAACAGGTTCATTTGAATAAAAAATGGAAGTTGTCATTCTTGAAATGGTCTGCAAAGTTAGCTAGCCTAGTACTTACCTATGAATCTATGATCAAAGTTTAATGAAAGAGCCAGAGCTGGCAAACATATAGATGCATTCATCCCAATATGCCAGGATACATGTATCCTAGATGATTGTATGTAACAACTTTCAATCCCATACATAATCGGACAAAGGCTGTACACTTATTCCATGATAAAGAAAGGTAAAGTTATAGACTCTGACTAATCTTACTACATGCATCTGGAGAGCAAACCGCTTGCTTCTAAAATGTAAGTTTGTGAATGTATGGATATATTTTGCTTAAACTTTGATTCTCTGTTGGCTTACATTCACATTGTCAACAAATGGAAATGTACACTATACCAAGTCTTGGGGAATGTTATTGCCAGAGATAAACTAATATTGACTCTAGTATGCCTACTGCTAGTATGCAATTGTTTTGAATGCGTGGTACTGTCTTGGCCAGAATTAACTAGAAAGTTTGTATTACTGGTTATAAATCTAACAGTTTTAAGGAATCAGCAAACATATATAGTATGTCAGAAACACTTTGGAATCTCAAAATACTGAAATGTCGAATTTTAGTATCTCAAGACCAAAGTGTAGAATCTGCAGATGCGCAAAACTGCAGAATATTGAACCCGGAAATATCGAACCCATGGTAAGTGTGGTGTTTTTAAGGGTTCTGGGGAGGGTTTGTGTGTTTGTGCATTGGAGAGTGTTAGGTGTGGGTTAGGGTACGTAGGTGAGAGTGTGTCAGTGCTGAGAGTGGTGGTGTTTGTATCTGTATGATGTGTGTTTGTGTGAAGGGGGTATGGAATGTATGTTGGTGAGTTTTGTGTGTGTTGATGTTTAGTGCAACCTTGGAGTTAGTATATATAAGTAGGAGGGTTGTGGGGGGGCATGGTCCCCACATGGGGGGGTGAAGGGGGGGCTTGCCCCACTGCTTATAGTAAGTGTGTGTGTGTGCGTGTGTGTTTGATTTGTGCAGAGGTAGTTGCAGTTGTGCTTGTGTGTGTGCTTTAACGGTCACAGTTTTGGATTTTGCGGTTTTGGTTTTTGTTTTTTTTGGTGTTTCAGCTTTATAGTCTCGAAATACTGAAATTCGATATTTCAGTATTTCGAGATTATAAAATGTATCCAGTATGTCATTTAATCTATTCACTAGGTGAACTGAAGGTTTGTTAAGGTTTTTTTTTTTTTCTTTTAAAAAGCAAGCATTTTTTTTCAAGCATTTTCTTATATTGTGCAGTTAACATTCTTAAAAGGCAGGCAGCTCAATGTTTAGCACCTTTTTTCTGCACATTTAATTCACCTAATGCTATTTTAGTCTTTTGGTGTACAGGCTACACATCTCTCAATGAATTCACATCTGGAGTTTTTAAAACTTGACTTCTGCAACTCAGAAGAGAAAAAAGTTTACCAATAAGGGATTCTATATATTATAAATTATTCAGGGGCCGAGCTCTCCTTTGATCCAAAAGTCAACACCCTATAAGTGTATAAATCAGACATAAGTAGCAAACATGGGAGATGACTGACATTTTGTTAAACAACTCTACAAATATGCATTCCACTAAAGATCAATGGAAGTAATATGTCTTCCTATACATTTCTACAAAACATGAATAAAACATATGTATGTTATTTAAATTGTACATAACAGCAGGTAGTCCACTTCAAGAAGTACCTGCAAACAAATACAGTAAAAATCTGATGATGTCTCCTCCTGTTTGAAAGAAAAATAATAAACAAAAAACAAGGACTACACACTTGTTTCAAGTGCCTTCTCTGATTCCACATGCTGAAGGATTTTATGTTTTTTTATATATTTTGTCATTTTTCCACAAAAAACATAAAACCTCTCCTTCAGACACATAACTGATAAATTTCTTTCTCTAACATATGAGAAACTATGACACAAATACATGAGAGACCTCTGACCAATTTTTTCCTCTTGGATATGAGAGTTAGATATGTGCTCTCATCTGTTTTTTAGGTACTTTTCTGTTAAACCCCTACCAGTTCACGCTGCTGTATTTTGCTGGTATTTCAGTAGCGGACACAAGTTTCTGTGTGACAAGTACATCTGTACAACTGACACACAAGTTTCTATTTAATGGAAAAGTACCTAAGTCGCATATTTGTGCATTCACAAAGGGAAGTTTGATGTTTATTGATACAATTTTGGAGACAGACAGCAGATGTCACAGAGTAGTATTTACTCTTGTAAAGAAACTGTCACACAGTTTGAAGTATTCCTTTTTTTGTGTACATAATTAATTAAATAACCGGTACAAAATGAAAGTTAGTAAAATAACCGTAAAGATGACCTTGTATCGTCACAAAGTCAAGCATGCACTGCTTTTTCACTGATTTCTAACAATTTAGAAGCCTTAATCCTAGAATACTAAAGACAGGCTGGTCTGCATAATAACAGTATAAAGAAAGTAGTGCGTGTTTCAGTGTCGGCTTATAAATACTTCACCAGAATACAGCAGCTGCCCTTCTAACTTTGAAAAACAACCATAGAGGATATCAGAAGACTGCAGCAACTGCTAGTAAGATTTCAGAAATGCCACCTTAGGATTCAGTTCACTGCCCTCTGGAGAGTGACGTTCCGATTCCAAAAGATACAAGTGCAATCATTTAAAAGAAAGGCTGCAGGTAAAAGAAAAAAAAATCTCCTTCAAATTCCTACTGTGAAAATGCTTCTCATTAAAACATTTCTATGCTACTTAATGCTATCTATGTGTACCAGCAGAATGTGACAACTGTTCATTTGTAATCCTTCTTGCGAAAGCGCAAACTGGTAGGGGTTTAACAGAAAAGTACCGTTTTTTACATAGCTAACTCTATCAGCTTTGAAAGTACATTCTACATTTTGTAATGTTGCTATTAGGAAAAGTGGGCTTCACCAGGCTATTTGTCATGGGCAATCACCAATGCAGTGTTAGCACTCATTCAGCTATCACCAATCCAGTGTTTGTACTCATTCACCTATCACCAATGCAGTGTTTGCTGCCATGTTGATCACAACAAAGATGAGTGACCTCATATCAACTGCTCACAACTGTCCCTGCCTAATCTCTACAGTCAGAGGCAGGATTTCTGAATAAAAGCAGGATTTTCTCCCTTTTTGCCACAGGACCAAGGCTTAGTTTTGCATTTGTGAACTGAGCAAGACTTACATACCTTCAGTAAATGCCATGTTTTCCTATTCTGCAGTGTGTTTTAAATTTCTAGCACTAAACTTTTGCTTTGGTCATTCAGAAACTCATTCATTTTTCTGAAAGCATTAACTGTTTAATAGATTCATAGGTTAGTACTAGGCTAACTGCCCTTATGTGCCATTTTAAGCCTAGCCAATTACTCAATGTCAAAATCAAACCCTGCACCTTGTGTTTCAAAGGTAAGCACCTTAACCATTATGCCAACCTCCCACTAATCTAGTAGCAAAATATAGAATGACATATAGTATGTATTCTAAAGGGAAAAGAGGACAATACATTTATTCTACCATAGAATTAGTGTGAGAAGCATTGCAAATCATACAGCAGTCACAAAGTGGAAAGCAGGAAGTTGAAGAGAGGGTCTAAGAGTCAGATATGTAAAACAATTCTTGAACCAAGTTCTAAACAATTGCATGACAGATGGTGCTAGAATGGCACACAGTGCTGGATGTTTTAGCAAAGTGATATGAAATTGCTGACAGATTGAAAAGGCTATATTCAGAAAATGTACTATGCTACTAAAATAAATGTTCTAGGAAAATATAATCACACAACGTAAATGACTGAAATTGGTAAGTGTTGTAATCCTGTAGTGACTTTCCAAATTTCAAAAGCAGTTTACTACAATTTAAATTAAAATGTATTCCAATGGACTGCAAAGCAGTGCAGTTTCACATTTCTTATGACTTGCAGAAATGTTTTCAGTATCCCAAAATGCAAGAAAGTGCTGCTAGTATATCCAAAGTATAACTGGTGGTGAAACTAAAGAAAGAACATGAAGCAGTAACTGATGTAAAAGGGTAAGAAAATGTTGTGGCTGTGCAAGGCAGTGTTCAGAAATAATGTTGGAAAACTGCGGTTTGGAAAAATTTGCACTGACCTTCTGGGTCAACAAGTCAATGCTGAAGGGTACACAGTGAAATATAGTTACTGCACTATGTGTTATATACATGATATGAAATTTTAATGACTCTATAAATTGATGTTACAGTTTCTCTTACAAAATTCAATAAAGAGATTATTGAAAAAAATGTAATAATTTATAATCCATGCAGCAGTGTTCAAAAATAATGGTGGAAAATGTGGTAAGGAATTGTTGCACTGGCCTTCTGGGTCAAAAATTCAAATAATTGTGAAGCCTACACATTGAAGTATGTCCACCTCACTTTGTATTTAGATCAAAGCAGTACTAATGAGTCAGTATGCACACATGTGCAGTGAATAACATTTCTGCTTTGTTCTGTTACACAGTGACTAACAAAAAAAAATCAACTGTGGATTTTTTTGGCATTTAAATGATCTGCATATTTCAAAACACAATGCAATCAAGTGAGATTCTTTGCTGTGGAAAAATGAAAAATAATGTGATGCATTTGAATCTGGAAATTTCATAGTGAATGAAACAAATAGAAAACTGTGTGTGCTAAATGCTTCCTCAGAAAGACTCGGTCAGTCTAGAAATATGCTGCTTTGGTAGGAACTTTATTCAACTGATATCTCAGTGAGTGTGCAAGCCATTTTTCTTGTGAAATAGAAGCCAAAGAATGAAATGTGCATTGTGGCAAATGCTGAAACAGTACACAGCCTTGTGTCATCTGGATGCTATCTCACCCTGCTTATCTTTACTCAGCAGTATCATGAAATCTGTGGCAAGGTGTATGAGAACCATATTTGAGCACAACTTGGATCTAAGGATGGGAATTAAAAGGTTTTCCCCAAGGCTGCCCTGGGTTTTACTATAGATTACAGCACTACAAGATAAAGTTAAGGCATTAACTGAGAGCATAAAAAAGGAAAAGTAACTAAGGGATGTTGTCTCTAATCCAGAGACTTGATTGGAATGTTGACCCTGATGCATTGTGAAAATGAGAATAAAATTTACCCCTCTCTCCCCTCCATGTATACCATAAGACATACTGTACCTGAAATCGATTAGCCTCCAGCTATCACACACAAGGTACTATCAAAAACTAAAGATATTACATTGATGGATCCTGACAATATCCCTGGATGTATCTTAAATAGCATGAAGCAAAGCTTAGCCACGCACAAACACTGTCTATCCTCAGCCTAAGTTTTGTAACAAGTGAATGAGCAGCAACTACAGTCATTCCTCTGCAAAGAGAGAAGCTTCCACAAGCCCAGGCAATTAAAACCCTGAAATCTTGACCAATGTCATATACAAATCATGGGAAGACTTATCATGAAATTAATAAACAAAGACATAGGGAACCTGCCATCACTAGAACCGGCTCAGTTTCAATTCGCCAACGGCAGGTCATGATTAATCAACCAGACAGACTTTTTTGAAAAGGTTACCCAATCAATGGATGAAGGCAAAATTCATACACTGCACATTTAGCCTGGACAAATTTTTTGGCACAGTCCCCACTTATGTATACTAGAATAGCTAAATAAAATGAGAATAACCCCTATATAACTAAATGGATTGCCAGCTGATTAACACATAGGATGCAATAGATTAAAATGGGAAAGCTACATCCACAAAGGGAGTCATCACCAGTGGAATCCCTGGGCAGCCATCACCAGTGGAATCCCCCCAAGGTTCAGTTCTAGGACTGCTCCTGTTAACCATCTACTTTGCTGAAGTAAAAGCCAACACCCAGGGGCTCTGGATGACTAAGGTTGCAAATGACTCCAAGCTAACAGCAGTCATTGAATCCACAAATTACTTAAACTTGCAGGAAGGGTTGTTCCAAACAAATAACTGGCGCATAATTATGGACTGAAATAAAAAGACACAAAATGCATTATAGTATCATTTGGGAAATTGTCTACCCCAGGAAACTACCAGATTGGCAATATGTCCCTGAGAAATGACCCAGTTTTTTGGGATTTGGAAACTTATATGTACACTGTTGTAAGGAAGTCCTTTTATATTGCTCAGCTTATAAACAAAGGAATTACTCCTAGATATTGAGATGTCATTGCCCTCCTTTACTCAGTCCTCATTAGACTAGTCTTTGATTATAAATCCCCCTTTGGTATGCATCTGTCCAGACATATATAACAGCAGGAGCACCCACAGAGATACCTTACTGAAAGCATACAGGTCCTGCATTATATACCTTACATGGACCTTGTCACTATATCTGTATCCTATAGACTGCTAAAAGTTGACCCACGTCTGGCATAGGGGGCATCCTCTGTCCCGATTATGATGCACCTATAGCATATCAGCAAGTCAAATATTTTCCAATTTACTGAGTTCAGGGATCTAAACCTCTTCTGTAATGTCAACAGAATAATTTGGAGAGGAAAGGTATAACTCACAGGAAACTTCACTGCTCTAGAACACACACTCCATCCATATAAAACAAAGCCCATGGATGGGAAATAGAACATTTTCCCCAGGACTTCCCATGTATTACTAATGGACAGAGTTAGCACTAAAATACTTTATCCCTTGCATTCGTCCACACAAATTATCTGTGCTATGATCTCCATTATTTTCACAGACTGTAGTATATAATTGCTGACCATGGGATGGGTAAGGTCAGTCTATCACAAAACAGAATAGGTACATTCATGCACCAATAAAGAAATTGGTTAGACTTAAAATGGCAGGCAAGTACAGACAGCCTAGTACCTGCATATGAACATGTGAAGCTACAGACAGATGTATATGTAGTCTCAGGAAGAAATATAATTTTCACATTTTCAATGTAAGGCATGATAAAAAAAATGAACTGTGATCGCTTTACTCTTCTATGTCAAGCAAGTGATAGTGTTCATGAAAATGGAAACCCAGCAACTGAGCAAGCAACAAAAATACAGCATGTAGAGCAAAAATCTGAGAGCAACAAACAGCCTAAAGTCATGAAAATTATTTCTCTGTGTTTGGAGATTCAAGCATGCAGCTACTGAGGAAGTCTTTTGTTGCAACAGAGACAGTGCCCAATGTTATTCTAAAGTCAGCCAGGTATGAAAGACATTGCTGTCAGAGTGAGTCCTAGTCAGTGAAGCCATTACACAGTTTTTTTTAAAGAATGTCATTTTTTTCACAGTTAAAGGAAGTGTGTAAAAAGAATCAAAGGAATGAATGAGAACAGCTGCTTCAGTGATGGCTAAAGTCCTAACCATGGCCCAGATGGCCTGGGCTTAATTAGTGATTCAAGCAACTGATGGTGCAGGAAGGAGAAATGGCTGTTGCCATCCTGTGAAAGTGGATAGTGACATGGATGTCTCCCACAATTATCCCTAATGGAGATTGGGAATGTTGTGTAGTGAAAAGCTTGGCCCAAAGAGGAGATGGGTATGCGGAAAAGGCTAATCTACTGCAGAGGTTGGGCAATATGCCACAACATCCCCCGTTGCATGCCCACCCATATAGACACAACCATTGTTATCAAGGAGAAGGGGGGTTTTGGGTATGTCATAAAATTTATCTCCTAGCTTCATAAGTGTCAGCACAATCTCCCACAGAACATCCCTAGGATCCATGCTGAGTCCAGGGGGAAAAAAATGGTATTTTCCAGGGGTGGATAGGAGCAGTTGGTAGACCCAGTGCTGGATTTGGGAAACTGGGACAACTGCCCAAATGATGGAAAGGGCCCCTCCTCAAAAAAATGGTAAATACAAGAACAAAAGAATGAACCTGAATATCAAAAGTTATAAATAATGAATATATGCTTTTAAGAAGGAGAGAGTAAAAATAGGAAAAACAGCAAAACAGAAAGAAGATGAACTGAACAGGACTGTCCATAAACCATGCAAAGTCAAAGGCCTTGCATAATAAAAAAATTGACACTTGGCAGGAGATTGTCTTGGACTATACAATTCTGTACAGGCTACTACAAACTCTATAAATGGCAGCTTTGTGTGTGATATTATAAGAAATGTATAAAGGAAACAGTATAATGCTAATGCTATGCATAGTTTAGGCATAACAAACTGATGTGGAAGAATGGATAAATTCTTAAAACAGGGAGCTGCTCAACGAGAAATTACATGAAAGTCAAAAGAACACCAAAATCAAACACAAAATGGTACATTTATTGATCACTTTCATTACAAAGATAAGAACTTTTTTAGAATGAAACATCCCATCCATTCATCACTTAAATAATTATACAGAACAAGAAAGTACACTAGGCTCTAGGAGTGGGGACTGGACAAATTGCCTTGTTTCACATTAATTCCAATGGCAAATTCTTTTAGAAATTGATGTTTCACTAAGTTTAAATGTCTGTTTTTATAGCACTTGCTTTAATGTTGTAATCTGATACACTGGTCCATTAATTAATGGTGCCACTCTCTTTTTATGTAGTTATTTATGTGATGATATTTCATTATCCAATTAATGATTAACCTGTAATTAGTAAAATAAACATTCTCCAATCTTGACATATGCACATACATACTTGCAATTATCACTGTTTATGGTTTCTTAAATAATGAAAACAAATATCTCTGCCCCTTAAGAACATGTAAAAAGGTTATGTTGCATGTTCCCAGTTTTTAAAATAGCTAGATTTAAGTATTTGCTAACGCTGGAAAGAAGACAACTATGAATCCATGTAGGTAGGGCTACGACATTTGACATGTAAGCAAAACAGTATACTGAAATAAATCTCTTAGCATATGGAAAATAATCTTGCTCATTCTCCTACTGCCATGGCATTATCAGCTACAAAGCTGCATCATGCATTTGATGCCCTTGGGTTTATTTTTTGACATTTCTGACTATGCGAATTCATAGCAAGTCTACAAGGATTATACAGTATCCCACTCAATGCATGAGTCATACAGCTTAAGTGAGTCTGCAGCCTACAGAAAGTGACCTCTAGAAGATCCTAGATTATCAGACATAATGCTATCAACTAAATCTTTTGGTAAATGTTGAACAATTTATAATATGGAACAGTATGCACTGAAACAGTCACAGTGTGCTCATGCCATGAGCACTACATTTAGAATCTACTAACCATTGTATAATTTCCATTGTTTTGGAGAACTGGAAATAAATGAGAAAAATATATTGACTAAAATTAAGACGCACTCCTAGAAATTTAATGTAAGTTAAGACTAGATAAATGCTGGTTAAAATAGTTTCTTAAACTGTCATTCAATTAAAAGAGGATATCTTACAGAAAACATAGTAAACAAAATATTTAATTCCCTTGTGCATGAGCTTAGCATTTTTATTTATTAGCCTGCATGAGTGATTGCATATTTTTTGTTTGTTTATTTTTACACTGCTGATATTATACTATTTTAGGAAAGGACAGTAATTCACTCAGCACATTCATCTCTGGTCTGTGCATATATTAGCTTTCCTGTAGGAGATAATGGAGTATAGTACCATTAGTGTTTCATAAAGTTTAATAGAATGTAACATATAAAGTCTCTTAGAGATTGGAAAAGATAACATATTGATGAATGCAGGCCAGATGTGTTTTTTTGTACTAATAACCACTGGCATCAGCTGACCTGCTCTCCATTAATTATGCATAATGACCTCAAAAAGCCATTCTTAGGGATTACAGGTGCACATATAGTTGATGTCAGTAAGAGTTATGATTTAAGGCAAAATAAAATACTCCAACTCTCCCATCTGTATCTTGTGAACTTTTATATTACTATTGTGCATGTTTGGGAGGTTTGCAACTGCTGGAGTGGGACAAATTTAAGGACAACTTATGTTACGTATCATAGCTTCTGAAAGAAAAGGGTAAGAAAGTTCATATGTGGGTTATGAAAATAGTTGTCATATCATTAATGATAGGTTTAATAGACAGTTAATAGAAATACGTGTTTTGGCATCCCTTTTCATTTTGATTAAGACATCTTAGAGAATGGGCAATACGTAGATCACACCCTGATTAGAAAATAAATGTTTTCCAGCAGGGTGTTAACATACAAGTAATGCCCATTGAAAAGGAGTCTGATGATTCCCAGCAGCATATCAGGCTGCCATGGTGCTCGGACTAAACAAAAACTAGCAGCCAGCATTATTTTACACTTTCTAAGCAGTGCTTCTGCAGTTTAGCAAGTATAAAATATATTAAAAAAGAAAATTAAAAAACAAAAGTGAGTGTGTGTGTTTATGTCTGTGTGAGTGTATGCATGCATGTAAGTGAAAGCAGGAAGATTGAGCCACTATTTTACACTCACTAAGCAGTGTTTTTGCTGTTTAGTGAGCGTAAAAACAAAATATAACAGAAAAGTGTGTGTGTGTGTGTGTGTGTGTGTGTGTGTGTGTGTGTGTGTGTGTGTGTGTGTGTGTGTGAATGCGTGCTTGGGTGCATGAAAGTGATGTATGTGTAAGTGTGTGAGAGAGAGAGAGTAAAGTGTGAGAGTGATTAGGCACTGGCAGCAGCACTGAGGAAGTTTATGTACCTAGCAGAAAGCTGAAAAACTGACTAACAGCCAAATGGACCAAAGGTAACGCCCAAATCCAATGAAAGAAAAAAAAAACAAAGGTCCAAATTGTCTGTTTTATTAAACAAAGCTTTCAAGTCAACAGACTCTTCTTCAGTGTTAATTAAAAAACAGCCAAGCTGTAACTCTTTATAAATATCAGAAGCCAGCCAATAAAAACAACTCAACCAATCACATGTTATAAAATCACATATTAAAAAGGAAAGGGGATGGAAGGGGAAAGAAGGGAAAGGGAAAAAGGAATGAACACATACAATAAATATATAGATTACAGAAATATGAATTACAAAAAAAAATTCATTATAAATTAGCATACATAATACTAAAACTAAAAAACTGTTATACTGCATAAGACTGTTTTTCCTTTAATAATGGTTTAATGCTTTTCATGCTGTTTAAACCTGGTGGATTATCAACTATAAAATAATCACTTATATTCTTCAATTTCAGTTTTATTGTTTAAATCACCACCTCATTTTCTTAGTATTATATATTCTAATACTTGAAATTTAAAACTTTGATACTTACCATTATTCCTTACATGCTTAGCTAAAGCATTCATACTGAAATTCCTATGAATATCTGACATGTGATGCAATCCTATCTTTTAAATTTTGATTTGTTTTTTGCATAAAATGGCAAGAACTTAACTTGGAGTGGAGTTTACATTATATGAAACTCATGAATGACTTTTCTTTTTTCTTCCTATTGAAAATGAACTGCTTAATAAAATACAGCAGATGGAACAGGAGTTTGCTAACTCACCCTATTTTAACTTAGCTACCAGTGAATACCAGCAAATGCTGGAAATAATTGAGCATTCTGGGATCCAATTAGTTGCAACTAAGAAAAATAAATTTGTTCATGATTTAAATGACTTCAAGAATGGAACAGTATTTCACTGGCCAAAAACCCCTGTTCGTAATGAGAATGCCATAAGTATTCCATCTAATAGGGTGGCATCAACACAATCTGCTCATGTAAAAATCTATTAATTTTCCACTCCCACTAGAAAATACATTAGTCCTTAGTTGCATGAATAGCCAGTTAGCTCACGTGGGAACTTCAACAGCTGATTTAGATGCCTTCACTTCCTCTTCCACATTAATGGGTGAACAAACACCAAGTACTAATGCCATTAATCTTGCTGGCAGTGTTGCTGAGCTGAGCAGTGACTCAGCTAATGATGGAATGAATGAGATGCTACAACAAAGGGAACAGCTTCATCCCAAAATGGATTTTTTAGCTTCAACTTCTTCAGTTCCTCAACAGGCATAACAACTTCAGCTTCCACTGCAGTTTCCAGTTTTGGTGAAATCCAAGAGCAGCACAAGAGGAAGAAGCAACAGAAGAAATCTGAATGAAAGACTGACAACACAGACTCAGATTGGGATCGGAACAACAAAAAACTGAATAATATTGAACTGTTTTAAATTTATCTAGTGTGAACATGACTGATACTGAATTACAGTTATTAGATACAGGACTTATCTATACTCCAGTTAATGATGGACATTTAAATGAAGCACTGTCTGAGCTCAGGTGTTTTATTTGTAATTTAGATATAAGAAATATATACAATCCTAGTGATGCAGCATATAGGTTACAATTAAAACGTAGCAATACATTTATTCCTAACAGCACACCTTGCACTAGAGCATTCTACAAATGAGCAAGAATGATGTGCATCAGATGTTTCTAATGAGTAACTGCAAAAGATATTGCAATCTAACTGATGAAGAGAGATGTGCCTTAAATGATATGATTGTCAAGAATGATATAATTATAAAGCAGGCTGATAAAGGAGGGAAGATGGTGGTGATGAATGCTGAGGATTATAATGAATGGATGATGAAACTATTTGGAGAAGAGAATACTTTTAAAAGGATAAATAGATTACAAGTGAATGATTTTATATATATATATATATATATATATATATATATATATATATATATGTGTGTGTGTGTGAAAACCTATTTGCATGACCTCCTAATGGAGTTTTTGATTACACCCAACCTTTATAATTACTTGTATTTAGCCCACCCAGTTATTCCAATTATGTATGATCTCCCAAAAATGTATAAGAATATAACAGTTCCACCAATGAGACCTAATGTATCCAGAAATAGATGGATTACCATTGCTTTACTGAAATATTTAGAGAAAGAGTATTGTGATTTACTTGAATATAGTAGAAGCCTTATAAAGGGTATAAATGACTTTTTGGTGTCATTGTGTAACTGTTCAAAAGGGAATAATGCTACTAGATTTATTTTAGTTACCTTAGATATTAAGTCATTATTCACAGTTATACCCAGTGATCTAGGAGTACAGTTTATTAGATAATTTTTAAATTCTCATAGTGACTTCTCTACAAATAAGATCAATATGTTATGTTCTATGTTAGAAACTGTTCTCTCTAATTATGCATTTATGATTGGAGATGTATATTATCATCAGCTACTGGGGGGTGGCCATGGAGACTGCAGTCACTAATAGTTATGCTAACATAGTACTTGCTCATTGGGAAGAACAGTTTGTTTATGGATATGATTGTTTTCGTAATATAAATGCAACTTTTTATAAAAGAATTGTGGACGATTTATTTCTTTTGTGGAAGGGGATCACACAAGATTTGCAAGTTTTTATTTCAAGCTTACAAGAGACAAGTAAGTTTTTGTCCTTTGATTTGACCTTTTAAGACAATACTATTAATTTTTTGGATATGAATATTACCTATAATAATGGTTCTTTCAACACAAGTTTATATAGACAAAATGTAAGGGCAACTAGGTATGGACATGCTTGAAGCATGCATCTGAAATATACCTATAAAAATGTTGTAAAAAAAGTCAACTTATGAGGGCAAGTAGGTTAAATACTTCTACTGAAGGTTTTGAGAAAGAAATAGGTGTTATGTCTACAGACTTTAAGTTTAGAGGGTACAACCCTATGTTAATAGAAAATAATATTTTAGCTGTTAAAACTGAAAGAGAGAAAAGTGGTAAACCTTATTTACATAGAAATGATTTAGAGTTTGATATTGCTAGCAAAGAAAGTGACTGGTCTATTAGATATGTTACCAAATATAATAGATGTAGACGTGCATCACAGATAAAAAAAAATACATAAGAACTGGGTTATACTTAAGTCTGATAGTGATATAAGTAAAATTATTGGGAATCATCCACTTTTTACATTTAAAACAGATAGGAATTTAAAGCAATATTTATGTCATGAAGACATGTTCAGGAAAGAATAATAAGAAAAAAGAAGGTTTAAACGCTACTGTACCATGTTATAACTATACTTTTTGTAAGTATATAATTTATCCAATGAATTTATGCATCCTCTTACATCTAAGAAATTTACATTACATACTTATGCAACTTGTAATATGCAGGATGTAGTTTATTTAGCTGTGTATCTTTCGACTCATTCTATAAAGGAAAAACAAATAAAAAATGAAACGACAGGATTGCATCACACATGTCAGATATTTGTAGGAACATCAATATGAATGTTTTAGATAAACATGTAAGGAATAATGGTAAACATCATTGTTTTAAATTTTGTTCATTGGAAAATATAGCACTAGGAAAAAGAGGTGGTGATTTAAACAATAACACTGAGGTTGAGGAATATAAGTGGATTGACTATTTTTAGAGCTGATTATCCAACAGGTTTAAACAGCATGAATAGTATTACACTTTTATTAAAAGAAAACATTCTTATGCAGTATAGCAGTTTTTTTTTAGTTTTAGTTTTATGTATGCTTATTTATTATGAAATATTTGTAATTCATATTTCTGTAATCTATATATTTATTGTATATGTTCATTCCTTTTCCCCTTTCCCTTCTTTCCCCCTCCCTCCCCTTTCCTTTTTAGAATGTGATTTTATAACATGTGATTGAATGTGTTGTTTTTATTGGCTGGCTTCTGATATTTATAATGACTTACAGCTTGGCTGTTTTTTAATTAACAATGAAGAAGAGTCTATTGACTTGAAAGCTTTGTTTAATAAAATATATGTTTTGGAAATTTTTTTCTTTCATGAGGTTTATATATCTCTCACTTCTTAGATCAAGTTATTTAGATAAAGCCTAAAATAAGGAGAGAGGGACAAAGGCTCAAAACATGAATATATTACAGTTAAAGAAACAAAAAATCACAAAGTTGCTTGAATATTAGGACTTGTATTAGCATGAATTTTCTGAAGTGCAAGTATTTGTGTGTGTGTGTGTGTGTGTGTGTGTGTGTGTGTGTGTGTGTGTGTGTGTGTCTGTCTGTCTGTCTGTCTGTATGTGTATGAGTATATGTGAGCGCAGAAGAGACAATGAGATGAATTGACCAGTGGTAGCAGGAGATAAGAGGTTTGCATATTTCTCACATTTTAGCTCAAGAAATTTGGATAAAGCCTGAAATAAAGGGAGAACAAAGGCGCAGAAATAGGACCAGATTTTTAATGTTACAAAGCAAGTTAAATAACAGGATTTGAGTTAACATGAAGTTTCTGATGGAAATAAAGTCTGAAAATCAAATGTATGTTATTATTTAGTGACTTCATCACCCAATGACTGGCAAGCAACCACAAATTTTAGGAGTAAGGGACCAAAAAATAAATCAAATATCTAGATATTTTTTAAAAACAATATATTTTGGATGTAAAAGGCTTCTTCCAACACCATTTCATTATAAGACAGCAACTTTAAAACATTAGGTAGAGGAACTATTTTACATCAAGAATATATAAAAAAATAATACAGTAATATAAATATATAAATAAGTAAGTAAAACATAACAATTTTATAAACAGCCCATTCTCTAAGCTCAATAATGCTCTCCAGGGCTGTATAAATAATGCTCTTCCAGGGGTGCACAGATCCGACTCCCTCAGAACACCCCTGGGCAGTTGCTATTTACACAACCACACATGCCCTACTGAGAATCATCGCTTGCTTAAAGAAAGACAAAACTACCAGCAGTGGCAACTGTTTTCAGTGCAAAATCTAACAAAGGTATTAGGTTTAGCAAAACATGGAGATTTGGTATAATATAAAAATAATTTTCTAACAAAGCTGTATCTTATTAGGAAAGCATTTAATAACAGTCGAAAATTAGTAGCTGCAAAATAATTTAAATGATTTTTAATAGCAAGTTGTGAGGAATATGTTTTAAAAATACTTAAAAATACTCAAAACATATAAGGTTAGGGAAAAAAACAATTTATCCAGGGACATCTTCAGAAGGGGGTTAGACAATTGTGTTAATTGGAGTCAGGAGGGTGGGAGGTTAACTGCGAATGAGGGATGATTGAGAGGAAATGAGGTAAGGGTAGGGAGCGGCTTAAGGGGTTTAGGCAAGTACTACTGGGTAGGGAATCACATTTTGTCGTGAACTTGCATCCCCCCCCTTTTTTTGGTGGAATAGTGGGGATTGTGGTTATATTAGTCCATGTAGATCGGAGAAGAGGGACAGGCTTGCCCTCTTCTGTTCCCCCTCTGGTGTTGGATGTTCATTTCAATAATTTGAAAAGGAAAGGGAGCAGTTGGAGGCTAATTGATTAATAAAATAAGAGAGCAGAAGTAAGGATGCTGCTTATTGGTTGGAATTTAATTCAATAGGTGGTAAATGAAGTGAGTGGAGGGATGCTCATAAAAAAATAAGTGAGCAGAGGTAAGGATGCTGCTTACTTGGTTGACTGTGTAATTCAATAAATGGTAAATGAAGTGAGTGGTAGGATGCTGCTTCATAAGTAAAGTAAGTGAGTGGAGTTATGGACGCTGCTTACTGGGTCATGATGAGTGAGGTCAGGCTGTCCTGAATAACATTAGATGGATGTTTATGCTGTGATTCAAAGCAGCTGTACTATGTTTCAGTTGTAATTAATATTGGTTAACAAAATTATGTCTATCGAAGTCTAATAAAGGTCGTCAAATGTCATTCGGTGTGATGTGTTTATTGAAGGGGACCAAGACAACTAATATTATGACATCTTCTGATCAGTGTAAACTAAGAAATAGAACTGTTGTAAATGAGTTTTCAAAATGAATTTTCATTGCTTACAGCTTTTTGAAAAACTAAAAGTCAAAATACTGTAGGTATATGTTATAATACACTGTAATCAGGTCATTTTCTTGTAAATGACCTTGCTTTACAGCAACATTCAATGTACCACAGTTTGCCTATAAAGAGGAAATAAGCAAGGTCTGTTTAAGAAAAGGTGACTGTGAACTTAGGGAAAGAAGAGATAAATTCATCTCATCGATCAAGGAATATGTGCTGATGTGTTGGAGATGAGAAATTAAGATGAATGAATGGCAGCAATTTCATGAAAAAGGAGAAAAGATGCCTATTATTTTTCAGAATTTATATGAATGCCTGCTAAAATTAAATGCCACCTTAACAATTCAAAGAATGCACATTAACACAGACAAAAGTCAGGTGAGAGACATGTTGATTTTTTGACTACAGCCTAAAATGTAGTACTGTAAAGTCAGTTTACTGATTAGTAATATAATGAACATCAGAGTGAAATGATGATTGATAGTATTCCCACTGATAGATTTATTAAAGATCTCTACAGTAAACCTAAATTAAATCTAATTACAGATGAGCTCAATTAAAATCAAAATATGAAGCTATGTCAGTTACTAATGTACTGTTACACCAATATGTCAATGATTTGGATAATGCTGAAATGACTGGGGACAGTGTATACCTAACACATTTCTATTCTAGTACGATAAACGCACACAGCGTGCATAACATTGATCTCATTGAAGGCCAAGGAGAAACCTAGACAACCTTACACAGTAAACCAGCTTAATTACAAAAAGATCTCTATACTAATTCATTTGATATTGAGACTTCTCTCTCCTATCAAGCTTCTCTCAAGAAATACCATCAAATGTAACTTCCCCCAACTCACAAATGGAGAACAGCAACAGTCATCCCCCTGCACAAAGGTGAGCCATCTACAGACCCTAGAAACTACAGATCCATAAGTCTCACTAGTCTCATCTGCAAATGCATGGAAACTATTATCGTGAAAATGATCAAAGATGACATAGAAAATCTCCAAACACTAGACTCAACCAAATATGCTTTCATCAAGGGATGGCCATGCCTGCTCATCCTAGTGGAATTCTTTGAGAAGGTCCCTGATGCAATGGATGAGGGCAAAATGGTTCACACTGCCTACCTTGGCCTGGCCAAGATGTATGAGGCAATACCCCTCTTGAGTATTGTTGACAAACTCAAGAGGTTAGGTATAAATCCTTATGTCAGCAGTTAGAGACAACAGTATATCCAAATATCAGAGCAACAACAGATCACACACTACCAGGAATCCACCAAGCAGTTTTCTTAACAGTAGTATCTTATTCAGATAAAACTGATCATAGTGCTTCAGATAAAAAGCCTTTTTAGAGTATAAAAACACAAACAACACACATTTATATACAAAACAATTTTCTCTAATTATTCAATAAAATAAAGTAATTATATGATTACAAAATATTTACCCAATTTAAACCCTCCAAGTACATTCTGTATTAAGTCCCTTAAAGACTAAAGTTTCATACTTTAATATAAAAATAGATTTTTTTGTAATAGTTTAAGTTTTAAAAGATATATTGAACCTATCCACCTCAACCTGTTATAATATACTAACCTGAAGTCCTTCCACATTACTACCATGATATTCTTTAAAATGTGCAGCAACTGGGCTCTCTATCTTACACTTCTTTATGTCCCTAATATGTTCTAAATTTCTAACTTTAAATGCCCTTTTACTTTCACCAACATAATATTTATGGCATGCACATCTAAGTACATAGACAACCCACTCAGTGTCACATCTAAAAATATTTTGTTTCTCATATTTTTTCCATTAATGTATGGGAACAGCCTAAACACAAAATTACAACAGGAATACCTTCCACAAGGGAAATTCCCTTTAAGGCTACTTTTCCATCCAATATTAACCTTAGCAGTTACAAATCTACCTGTATGATACATTGTATGTTCCTTCCATGCCTCTATGATACACAGGGTCTTTCTTATATCACAAAATTCCTTTTGTTGTACCTGAACCCCCCAAAAAATTAAGTGATTGCACTAGATGTACATTAAACAAACTATATTTAGTTCGAAAAAAAACCTCCTCTTTCTTCTTATCTGTATTATCGTCTATTGGTACATATTGTCTTTAACACCTGCCTATGGGATTATTACCCATAGACTTTTTAACCTTTTCAAGACCTTCTACCAACACTTTTTTGTGATAACCTCTCCTTTGAAACATGGATAAACTCTTTTTCAACCTCTTTTTTAAAATGGTGGGCCCTATTACAGAGCCTATACAGTCTTACAAACTCTCCACATAGTACAGATCATAAAGGGGGGGGGGGTGACAACTACTACAATGTAAAACTGGAAAACCACTTTCAAATTACGATGAACCCTAGTCAGTAAATCATTGTCTATCCTCTCTAACACCACATCTAAAAAAAGACACTGTCTGTCACACTTGTACACAATCAAAATTTAACTGAAACCTATTGTTAAAACTTCCAACAAAATTTTTTACCTCATGCCAACAACCTTTAGAAATAAAAATCAAGCCATTGATAAATCTAAAATAATTAATGACATATTTATTAAAAAAAAAATCACTTCTATAAATATAGTCATTTTCAAAGAAACCCATAAACAGATTTGCATACATGGGGACAAATGCTGTCCCCATGGCAGTTCCCCATTGCTGTTTAAATAATGTATCATTAAATTAAAAAAAGACGTTCTTTAAACAGAGCTCTATTAACTCAAAACTATAACAAGACACAGGGTTATCACCTAAAAATAGCATAATGCTTCCAAACCAAGTTATGCTGTAGACTAGCATATAAGCTAGATGCATCCAGTGTAACAAATTATATCTCCTGCGCTCCCATTCAACCACCCTCTGTTTTTTTTCAATAAATCAAAAACATCCTTATATAAGAAGGTAACTTTACTACTATTGGTAGGAGATAACTATGTAATAAGGTAGCTAGATTATGTGTAAAAAAAAAAAAAAATTACATGCACATACATGCTGAAACAATTGGGCGGCCTGGGGGGTTTATCATACTTTTTTGAATCTTAGGTAAACAGAAAAAGTGCCATAGTGCATTTTTCATAATTACATTTCTTATCCACATCATGTTTTGAAAAATTTCGCAGTCTAAAACCTTTATGTAATTTTCTAATGCATTTTCATATTCAACATAATCAACAGTTTTATATACACTACTATCATTTAAATGCTGATAACACATCTTTAAATACTGAACATAATACATTACTACCAATTTGCCCCCCCCCCCCCCCCCGTCAGCTGTTTAAAAAAAAAAGTCATTATGTTTACTTAGGGAATCCAAACAGTTCCACTCTTCTCTTGTCAAATTATATTGCACATTTCCCAAGTTGCTCATAAATTCATTAAATTTCACTTTGATATCATAATTAAGCAGTGTAGAAAAATGAGAAATGTCATTATTAAATGGAGGCATAAAATTACTCTTAGGATTGGAAGGGGAAGTAGCCTTAAAGCCACCTTTCCTTGTGGAAGGTGTTCGTGTTGTAGCTTTCTGGTTATGCTGTTCCCAAAAATAATGGGAAAAAAATATGAGACAAAAAATATTTTTTGATGTGATACTGAGGACGTTGTCTATATACTCAGATGCCCGTGTAATAAATATTATGTTGGTGAAAGTAAAAGGGCATTTAAAGTTAGAATTTTAGAACATATTAGGGACATAAATGTAGGATGGAGAGCCCAGTTGCTGCACATTTTAAAGAATACATGGGAGTAATGTGGAAGGACTTCAGGTTACTGTATTAGAACAGGTTAAGGTGGATAGGTTCAATATTTCTCCTCTGAAGCAAAGTATTACAAAAATAATTTATTTTTATATTAAAGCATGAAACTTTACTCCCTAAAGGACTTAATACAAAATGTAATTGGAGTGTTTTAATAGGTTAAAGGGTTTGTAATAATATAATTACTTTAGTTATTTTATTGAATAATTAGGGGAGATTGTTTTGTATATAAACAATGTGTATTTGTGTTTTTTATACTCTGAAAAGGCTTTTTAGCGGAAGCACTAAGAAATTTATCTGAATAAAATACTACTGTTTTGAAAACTGCTTGGTGGATTCCTGGTCATGTGTGATCTGTTGTTGTTGCATAGATCCTTATGTCACCCAACTGATAGCCAGCTAGTTCACAGACAGGGTTCAGAAAATTACAATTCAATAACCCACCTCTACAGAGAGGCCAGTCACCAGTGGAGTCCCTTAGGGATTGGTACTGGGACCACTCCTTTTTGGCATTTACTTCTCTGAATTCAAGGACAATGTCAACGGTCTCTGGATGACTAAGTTTCCAGATGATTGCAAATTAGGAGCAGTCACAGAATCCCCCACCAGCACTAATGTTCTCCAAAAAGGGATGCCACAATTAAATAACTTGAGTTAGAACCATGGACTAAAACTAAATTTCAAGAAATGCATAAAAGTATCATTTGGAAAGTTATCCACCCCCTGGTATATATCATATTGGTGACACACCCCTAAGAGTTGACCCAGTAGTCAGGGACTTGTAGGTGCAGAGATAATAATCTAACCTTTGAATGTCATGTGTCTACAGTAGTTTGGAAATCATTCTATGTTGTGCAACTTATAAAGAAAGGTACGGCATCTAGGTCCAAGTAGGTCATTGTTCCACTGGATTTGGCATATCATTGAATACAATGCCCCCTTTGGTATGTAACTAATCAGGCACATTCAACAATTGGAATATACACAGACATTCATCATTAAAAAAATACAGGGTGTAAGTAACATGTATTATAAAGACCACCTCAAAGCCCTATCCCTGTAATCTGTCTCCTACAGGCTACTGAGGTGACATCTATGTCTGGCATACAAGGCATTGCCAGTCCCACACTGATGGACCTCCTTATATCCACAAAACAAACAGCCCCAGACTTACCCATTCTAAAGACTTAAACTTTGACTGTGATATAAATAGGACTGCTGCAGAGACAGGTATGTATCCCAGTGACTACCCAGTCTCTGGAACAATCTCCCCTCACGTGTGAAACAGAGATCCTCCTGAACCAATTCAAGTGTAACTTGTACAATTTGATGGAGAACAGGAAATTCATCCCTGGTTTGGTTCCTATGTCTCTAATGGACACAGGCAGCCTCCAAATGGTTCACCTGTCTGTAAACCTTTGAGCCCCAAGGCCCTGCTTACACTTACCAAGGGTACGAGAACTTGTCAGAGATTTGGAATGCATGGCTAGGCTTAAAAAAGTCCCTACTGGTTGTTAACCTTATAAACACCTATAAAACTATGAGAAAGTGAGATCAGAGAATATACTTCACTACATACATTCAACCAGATGCTTTTATCCTCAACAAATGTTCCAATACACCTCCAGCTAATACACTAGATGAAGACTAATGCCATTCAGTTGTACTGAAATTCTTCAGACTGGAATCTTATGTTTCATGCTCCTGCAAGAATTCTGAGAGGATGGATGTTAAGCTTCTTTATGTACTTGATCTGCCATGGCCAGCTACAACTGGCCTTCCAACAAAAGTAAGCTGTTATAACTCATAACAGTCAATGCTGCAGACTCACAAAGAGGGAACAATGGGAAAACATAGACAAAAAAAAAGCATTCAAATACATATCTGACCAAATGATTAAATTTTCGATCTAGTTTGACAAAAATGATAGATTGGCTGAACAGCTGTACATGGGATCAGATGAAATGTTATTCACAATGCACAATGTAAATATAGCACACAAATAAGGAAAGAAACTGCTCATTGCGCTTGGTGAACTGTGTAGACTGGAAAATCCATTGATTGCTATTCTAGCCCTGCACTTACCACTACAAAGGATTGTTAGAAGTGTATGTGGTTTGATTCCCAGAAGTAAAATGTCAGTATTAAGAGGTAGGTACATAAAATTCCATTTGCTGAGAAGCTTAACAAAAGTTTACCAATGCACTAGTGTTCAGAACCGCAGGATACTGGGCAATCAGAACTTTTCCCATTTTTTTTTTATTCTTTTGGACAGCAATGCTTGCCTTTTGGATTGATTGTATTACAAGACCGTCTTAAAGGCTGAAAAAAATCAAATTCTTGATGATTTTGGTGTAGCATTATAGCTGAAAATCTGACAGTATATGCAGAAACCTGAAAAAAAACATGACAAACTTGAATGCCCTGATGTATACAGCTGTCAAAACTTGACTAGTGAATAACTGTAACAGAATAGTTCAGGCACAAAAGTGTTTTAACTTTTTTGGGTAGTGGAATCATTCAACAAGCAGTGTGTATTCATCCCTGACAAAAATGAAGTCAGAGATGCAAAGAAAATTCTAACTCCTTAAAGCAGAAATCACGTGCACATAATCGTTGGAATATTAACCTGTATCTCTCCATAAAAGGTTTACAGAGAAAACGCAACTTTCTCAGACCTGTCAAAAGCAGGAGTTGTCCAGGCATTGTAGAAATGACCAGTAAACATAGAAATGACCAGTAAACATTCTATGAAGAACGGAAATCATTAATCACAGTGGATATCTTCTTAAAACATTATAATACAAATCAATTGGTTTCATCTTTAATGATATGTACATCACTTAAAGGCTTATGTTCTGGACTTAGGATAAAATACAGACATAATCTATGACCTGATACTTTAGTCTTCGATGGAATATAGTGCTATTACACTTACCTCTATGGGACATCATTATTTGTGGTACTAGGCAACAGAGCACTGGTTTCTACCTGTACAAAACCACAGAATTGTAGACACACAATAGTACATCGCATGTTTCTCAAAACAACAATATAACCATAGAGTGGAACCTGGATCCTAGACGGCACTGCTGCACACCCTTAGCTGACTATCTGAACTAGACAACTATGCTGATACTGGGCTGGACAAGCATACAGGTAAAATTAAAGATCTGGAAATACAAGCTCTTACACTTACAAACTTCTCCCGGAAGAAGTGAGACAATGTTTGCAGAGAAACTTGAAATTAACTTACACATAATTTAAATAGGAAAGTGACCTATCAAGGACTGAGAAAGTATACAGAAGTTGCTAAAATAAGGACATGTTTCTGGTTTCTGAGGGATGAATTTGCTATCGAAGTTCAGAGTTACAATTAAGTGAATACATTTGCTTACTCCTTATACAGTGATTGAAGATATTTTATTTATTTATTTATTTATTTATTTATTTATTTATTTAAATTTGTTGACCGGGAGTGTCCGACTGGACATAGGTCCATTTTCAGCGGAGGCCCGGGGAGAAAAGCTCCACAGTAAAATAAACAGACAGTAGTTACATTGGATTACATAGCGATTAACAATTTAACATAGAATTACTTACAACATATTTACAGATGAAGAACATAGTACATCAGTAGACAACTAGAATCTTTATCTGTGAAGTACATAACAGACATTAACAAATGTTACAATGAGAAGTTCCTGCTGTATAATAAGTACTAGGCTTATGAGCATCTGAGCTTGCTATAATCAAGGTAGTTAGTGGAGTGGAAAGAAAGGTAGTGGTTGGATGGGGTGGATGATATTAGAGTGGGAGTTGAAAGGGCATAGCCAGCATGTTTTTAGGTGCGCTTTTAGTAAAGTTTTGAAGTGGGTGCATGATGGTACGGAGGTAATTGTGGGTGGGAGTGAGTTCCATAATTTGGCTATGACGCAAGAGAATAGTGCTTCACCAGCAGAGTTATTGGCTTTAGTGATCTGCAAGTGATTTTTGTTGCTGGATCTTAGTGGTCTGGTGGTGCGATATGGTTGGAGTAGATTCTGGAGGGATGGGACATTTAGTGGATGGTTTACTAGTCTGTGGGCGAGTGAGAGTTGATACCACTGTAGGAGGTGAGGGAGTTCAACCCAGCCCAGTTCAGCAAGTGAGAGACAGTGATGACTACGGTAGGATGCCCCTGTGGCAAATTTGGTGATTTTGTTGTAGCAGGTCTCTAGCTTGTTTAGATCACATAGCCTTAGGTTGGTATATATTGGAGAGGCATAAAGTAGGGTGAAGATAAGGTGGGAATTTGCTATTGAAATCTTTGCTGCTTTGGTGAGAAATTGCTTATTTCTGTTTAACGCTCCTAGTTTTTTGTGGACTTTTTTTATGGTCATGGATATGTGAATGTCAAATTTTAGTTTATTGTCTTATTTCCACTCCTAGCAATTTGGTGTGTTCAGTTGGATATATAGTGGTGTTGTCTTTTGCTGTGATGTTAAAGTGAGAGTTGTTTTGAGTATGTTTGGTGGGTTGGAAGATGAGTAGTTTAGTTTTGTTTGGGTTGAGTATTAATTGGGCATTGGATAACCATGTTTCAACAAAGGAAAAGGCTTCCTGTGTGACTTTTTGCAGTTTGGATAGGGACTGGGCTGAGCAGATGATGGTTGAGTCATCTGCGTATTGTACCAGTGTGCCATGCTTGGTGGCAGAGGCTAAATTATTGGTGTAAACAGAGAAGAGTAGGGGACCAAGGATGGATCCTTGGGGAACCCCTAAGGAGACAGGTAGTTGGGGAGATATGTCATTCTGCCATACAACGGATTGTTGGCGGTCAGACAGGTAACTCTGAAACCAGTTGGTGACTGATTGTGAGAAGGATAGGTTATTGAGGACAGAGATTAGCTGTTTGTGTGGGACCATGTCAAATGCTTTAGATAGGTCTAGGAAAGTAGCAGAGGAGAGATAGCCATTGTTTTTATGCTGAAGGATAGTGTTAGTAAAGGAGAGTAAGGCAGTAGTGGTGCTATGGTTTGGTTGGAAACCATGCCGAGTACTGGAAAGGAGGTTGTTAGTAAGGAGGTAGTCTGAGACCTGAGAGTGTATGCATCTCTCTAGTATTTTGGAGAGTGGAGAGAGAATAGCTATGGGGCGGTAACTGGTTAGTTCTGCGGAGGGTCCGCCTTTGTGGAGGGGAATTATATGTGATACTTTCCACAGTGTGGGAACGTAACTTTCTGACAGAGATCGGTTAATCAAGATGGATCCTGGGTAGGCCAGAGCATCAGCTGCGATTTGTAGGTATTCACTTGGGAGGTTGTCTGCTGCTAATTTGGTGGGTTTAAGTTTAGTTAAGAGTTTTCTTTTTATGTTGGAGGTAGGTACAGGAGAAAAAGAGAAGGCAGTGGGGAGATTACTAGTTGAAGGTGTGGGTTGGAGGGGTGGTTGTGTTGTTTAGCTAGTGATAGTATGGTTTGGGTGAAGTGTGTGTTGAATGAGGTAGCAATATTTTCTGAGGAGTGAGGGATGTTAGGAGGAGGGGTACTGACTTTATATGGGTGGAGAATGGAGTTTATGGAGGACCAGAATTGTTTGGGGCTGTGTTGTGAGGAGTCTAGGGCAGACTGGTAGTATTGGAATTTGTCCTGTTTTATTAGCTTTTTGACTCTATTGCGTAGTTCTAGGAATGTCTGTCTAGCTGAGGGGGTTTTGGTTTTGCGCCAGTGCTCCCAGGCTTTATCCCTGTTTTTTCATTTCTGACTTGGTGGTTTTCTGTAGCCATGGGGAGGGTTGTGCTTTGGTTCTGGAAAATCTTATGGGGGCATGGTAATTAAGGATGTTCAGGAAGGTAGTATTAAAAAATTCAACTGCGTCATCTAGACTGAGGTACTTTAGAGTTGCCAGTTACATTCTTTGAGGGATGAGATGAATGTGAGTGGGTTAAAGTTTAGTTTTTTACGTATTTGACGGTAGATGACAGGTTTAGCTTCGTATAGGTATTTTTTGAGTAGGAATGTTGGGGAGTGATCACTGAGGCTATCTGATAAGCAGCCTGTTATATATGACTGGGGGCTCTTACTGACTAGTATCCAATCCAGGGTAGTGTGCTTGCTGGAGTTTTAATTTATCCTGGTTGGTGACTGGACTAGTTGGGTGAAGCCATGAAGATGTACATGATGGGTTGGATTGTTGCCAGAACAGGATTGCCAGTCAATATTGAAATCACCTAAGATGATAGTTTCTTGGGGGAGATGGTGGGTAGACCAGCTGAGGAGGGTTTTCTAGTGGAGGGATGTTTTGGCCAGGTGGAAGTAGCATCCAATTATGTTGATAGATTTGTTTTGGTTAATTTTGAGGTTGGTATATATTATTTCTTCATTGCCTATTTGTGGAGCTGATGATTTTAAGATCTGGATGTTTAGATGCTGTTTAAATATTATAGCCACACCACCTCCTTTTTTGTTTAGCCAGTCTACTCTTAGTATGCCGTAACCTGTAGGGAGTATTTGCTCACTGGTAATGTGAGGTTTTAGCCAGGTGTCTGTCAGGATGACTATATCTGGGGAATACAAGTCTATGGCGGCATGGAGTTCATGGACTTTGTTGGATATACTTCTAATATTTAAGCTTAGTAGAAGGAAGTCACTTGGCTTTCTATTGGCTGTAATATGGGAGAAGTTGTGGTTTCTAGTCTGATTATGAGGATTGGGGTTGGAGATGGTAGGGCCAGGGTTGAGGTGGATGTCTCCACTTAGGGCTAGTTTTGATATGCATGAGATTATTAGTTTTCTCAGTTTTTGAATGTGTTTGTTTATAAGGGAAACTTTATGATTGTGCTCTGTGGGTAATAGGTATGGTGGGAGGGTTACTATGTTAAGTTGTAGGGATGCTTTATGTTTGAGTAATATAGTTGGTAGAATATGTGAGGGTGCATAGGGATGGTTCTTGAGTTGGTGGGAGGGGAGCTGAGTGAGGGTGAGACATGAGTGGTGGTGTGAGTAGTAGTACAGTGGTAGTGGTTGAGTGGGGGAATGATGGAGCTTTGGTAGGATGTAAGATATGCAAGGACAGTGCATGCAGTGAGCATAGGCAAGGTATGCTTGTACATGTTAGTTGAGGAGGTGTGATAGTAGTGGGAAGATGGAGGAGGTAGTGTTGGGTTAGCGCTGTGTTTGGCTATTGGAAAAATGGGAGGGGTTTGAGTGCAATAAAGGTGGGACCACTGGGGGTGGGAGGTAATAGGGGGCAGGGTGGGGAGCGAAGCGGGTAGAGACCCTGTTAGTTGCTCGTATGAGGGGGCTGGAAACAATCACAAAGCAAAGACAAGTATGTGTGAAGAAACAATCACAATTGACCAAGGACTGCTCTGAAACTGTAAGTAATTTCTTAATTTCTCAGGTGGAAAAACAGGATAACCTTGTATCAGTAGGCTACTGTGGTCATAGTTTAAATTAACAAACACACAGTATTGATCAGTTATGGATACCATTTGCTAACAGAAGGGAATAAGAGAAAGTGGAAGATGTGTGTGTGTGTGTGTGTGTGTGTGTGTGTGTGTGTGTGTGTGTGTGTGTGTGTGGTGGGGGGGCTGCTTACACACCAAAGCAGAGTGCTCTCCAGGGGAAAATGAATATTGGCTCAAACAGGTAGACACATACTCAAAGTTAACTGTAGCTGTTTGCAGACAGTTCAGACCCAGACTGCGCTTTTCTTACAAGAATGTTAAAGGTGGTACCGCAGTTGAATACTTAAGAGTGATGTTAGGTTCAAAGTTAACTGTAGCTGTTTGCAGACAGTTCAGACCCGGACTGCGCTTTTCTTACAAGAATGTTAAAGGTGGTACTGCAGTTGAATACTTAAGAGTGATGTTAGGTTCAAAGTTAACTGTAGCTGTTTACAGACAGTTCAGACCCGGACTGCGCTGTATATACTGTGCCAACTACAGAAAGGCAAACAAGGTATTAAGAAGTCATGATGCTTTGAGAGAGAAAAGTGTTTACTCGGGAAAGGCACAAGAAGCATGTATAAATCCTGCAGAGTGTGTTCAGAATATCAGTATCTTAACCCAGAAGAACCTTTATCGCCACATAAGACACTAGGAAAGCCATGGCAATATACTGCATCTGATCTTTTTGAGACAGACAGGCAAACACTAGTATCTGCTAACTGTAGATGGATACTATAAATATTTAGTTCCTAATAAAAATTAAAGTGTCTGCATCAAGCCAAGCAGTTGCAGAGAAAAGCGAGTTCTATATATCCTCTAACTGAGAAACCCAGAAGAAATACTCTCTGACTGTATACCCCAATGCACAGCTCAAGCATTTACCAAAATCACTAAAGAATGGGGAATTGGGCATCTGACAAGCTCAACCCATTATTAAAGAAATGCTTTTATCAAAGGGTGCTTATGACACGTCAGTTATCAGGAAAATGTTGAGCAATGAAGACAACATAAAAAAGCTCTATTAAACTTTATAGCAACTCCAACTGCTAGCAAACCGCATCACGCACAGAGCTGCTGTTTGGTAGGAAATTCGCTTTGCTGTCACTACTGTTTTGCAAAACATTAGCCCAGTCAAACAGGATAATCCAAATGGAGAGACGGAAGGGGTCCTAATGGATATATGATAAGGGATCCAAATGGAGAGATGATAAAATCAGCAAGGAAAGGAAAGCTGTATTGCTAGAACTGAATTCATCCTCCAGGCTTGGTGTATACATTCACAAAGTTGACCAAGTTTTTACAAAATTTCACTAATATGAAATGATATATAGAATGTATTTTATATAGTATATATCATGGACAGAAGTGGGGTGGAAAACAAAAAAGACAGCTGGATGCACAAGTCCCACAGTAAAAGTGCCCAGTCCTGGCAAGTCCAAGCTATAAACTAATTTTCTCTTCCAGTTCTAACTTACAGTTTTGGGGTGACTAAATGGCACCAAAAGGTACTGGATCAGTTGGACAGGAGAACAAGAAAAATGCTTCATGCTTATCAAATGATATATAAAAATCAGTGTATACCAACATTGTCTATTCCTCATTCTGAAGGAGGCATGGGCTGCCATGAAATTAATTACATGTATAGATCTTGTAATTTGCCTCTTTTCCAACTCTGTTGGAAAAATATGGAACAAACTACCCTCTGATATCTCATCGTTGACCTCTCTCCCACTTTTTAAAAGACAACTGACAATGTATCTCAATAAACACTGGCTTTGCTCCTGCACCAACCCAGTTTAACCTTCCTTCTTCCTCTCTCTTTTCTTCTTCCGTAATTCTATCATTCTCTTCTCCCTGTACCCTTAATAGCGCTCCCTTTACATAACATTGATGTAGATATATGCTTACACATATATACTGTATGACTACTGTAATCCACAAAACAAAAAAAAAACTTTTTTACTACATTTTTTAAGACATTTTATTACTCCACTTTTTGTTTTTGCTCCTTTCATATTTGTGAAATATGTGTATTACCTACCTCTGTTTATAAATTTTAATCTTGTATTGCTGATCTCTGTTTAAACTTGTACTAACCATTGTAGCTTTTCTCCCCGGGCCTCTACTGAAAATGGACATATATCCAGCTAGACTAGCCCGGTCAACAAATGTAAAATGAATAAAAATAAAAAATCTGCAGTTGTATGACAGTGAACATATCTGCTGACCTCAGTAGATTCAAACATAGTGAAAGTTTTAAAACATGAGGAGGACAAGTCTAAGATGACTTCTCGGTTTAGTTTAGCAGAAGCATGTCAGTGTCATGTAGGAATAGAAATCAAACCAAAAGTAGACAAAAATCAGGCAACAACTAAATGTGCCAAAAGAAACAATGGCAATATAAGGAGGAGGATCACATGAAAAGACATGAAATGTGGAAAAGGCTAAACTATAGCTGCAAGTCCAGAAAACTCCTTGAATAACTTTATGTTGATCAGGATCTGACGAAAGAATGGTTAAGGAGAGTTGGATTTAAACCAAAAGGTGAAAGGTTATATTGGTGGCCCAGGATAGTGGACTACGCACAAGCTGGTTTACATAGTCCATTGAACATGTGGGAGAAACAAACAAATGCAGGTTCTGTAAAACAGAAGTGGAAACAGTTGCACATCTTGATGCTGGATGGGATACACTAATGGCAGAGGATATGTACACTGAAAGGTATAATAATTTAGCAAGACTTTTGAACTCAGGATTGTACAAACATAATATTGAAGTAGCTGACAAGGTCTGGAAACGTGAGCTACAAAGCATTATCAAGAATGATGTAGGTTGTATCACATGGGATCATCCATTTCCAACAGTCCAAAAAGTAGATGCAAGGAAACCAGATAAAGCAACCTATGAAATGAAGATAAAAGTAGCATTGATCACTGAAATTGCTAAACTCAGTGATTGTAGTGTCTTAGGTACAGAAAGACACAAAATCATAAAATACCCGGATTTGCAGGCATAAACAAGGTCAATGTGGAAGAAGGATACCTATACAGTTCCAATACCAGTTGGGGCAATAGGTCTCATAAAAAATAATTTACAGTCATATTTAGATATGCTGCCGATACTTGTAACTCTGCATGAATTGCAGGAGGAATCAATTCTGGGCACATTGCGGGTGCTGTGAAGAGAACTTTTGGCTAACATCAAAGTGAAACAAATCTAATTTCATAATGTTTAAGCACACTTTGACTCAGGAAAGGGGTATATTCCCCATCATGGTATTAGAGAAATTAAATGAGAATTCATTTCACCTAGTTAAGTTTATGTTGATGAAAACATATACCTCAAAAGCTGCACAGTCCTCTTATCTCTATCCCTGAAGTCATATAAAGTATTAGATTATGAGAAGAAAACTTTGTGTAAATAAGAGAGTAAGATAGTATAAAAAAAACTCTGATCATCAACTGAAGATGATGCAATTAAAGGCGGCTTCATGAAATTGTAATTCCTGGAGCAGAAAACTCCAAGATAGTTAGTATTTGTACCCAGCATTCACATGACATAGTTCAGAAAATTATCATTGACTATTTTGAAACATCTCCCGTAGATCCATGGAAAATCGATATTCAAGAGTTGAAGATTTCAAAGCCTGCCTGTACAACGTCAGTTAGAGTAACAAAGCATCTTAATATCAGGACTACGCATTGTCTATGACAGGAAAACATGCCTATTTTCACTGTCTGGAATAGTGATAACTCTGATAGTTACTTCTGCCTATGCAACTGCCAAAACATCGCAATAATAATTGGCAGTTATCAACAGAAAGTTACCTTATATATTTGGTAAACTAACTCTATTGCTTAATTCAGTTTAATAGTAAATATCCAGGAACAGGAACCGGAGAAACTGGTAGGTGACTTTTGTGCATCTAATTCTTTGTCGGTCATAAAGAACAGTACTGGGGATTTCAGTGTGTATAACTTTAGCAGCTAAAATATAACTCAGGCTCTTGCAGACTTGTTCAGTAAAGGCCTGACATTTATACCTGTGAGAAGAGCTGATGTCTAAAACTTTAATAGACTTGAAATTATATGTGAGAAAGCTGAACTTGTCTGTTTATTTTAATAAAAGTTATTCTGTAACAAATTTATGCATCCCCAGTACCCTCAACCCTGACTTGCGCCCTATGTTAAAAACCTTTGAGGATGCATGTGAACTGGATTTGAGACATTTGCTTGAAATTAATACCCTACTTATTTCCTTTAACTTAACATCTGTGCAATGTAACCTAATGGATGACATTAAAAAATCAGGCTCTCTTCGATTTATGGAGCCTGATAAAGGAGGGGGTATCATCCTTATGGTCCAGGTGGACTATAACCAATGCATGCTTCAACTGTTATATGAGGACTCTTATGTTGAGGCATCCCTGAATGAAGTCAATATTTCATATAATAGAGTAGATTCTTTTTTATATATGTTAACTCAGGAACAGCTGTCTGTGGAACAATATAATTATGTTTGTAATACAGCTCTCCTAAGTTGGCCACAATTTTTGGTGTGCCAAAATTACATAAAGATTTATATAACCTCCCTTCGACCCATTGTTGATGGTACTTCCTCAAAGAAGTATTATATAGCAAAATTTACTGATGAACAAATAAGCAACTGTGGTGGTGGTGCTGCGGTAGCGTTGTCGTCTCACAGTACGACATTGTCCTGTTCAATTCTCAGCTAGGGAGTCTTCTGTGTGGAGACTGTGTGAATGGGCGTACCTTCGTTGAAGGTTGTGCATCAGGGCTGGCAAATCGGCAAGTAAAAATCTACTGCCAATCATTAGCGGACCTGAGTTCCACTGTGGCAACCCCTAACCAGGAAAAGCCGAAAGACACAAACAAACTGATGAACAACTAAAACATTACTTGGTTCCTGTTAAACATCTTTGTCGGGATTCTTGGGATTTTTTTGGTGAAATGTAATGACTTACAACAATTCAGAGAGGGAATTTTTCTGAAAATTGATGTAAAAGACTTGTTTACCTGCATCCCCCTCAATATTGGGATAGAATTGTTTATTGAATATTTCACTGACTATGTACATAGGTTCATAGGTAGGTACTAAGCTATTGGCCCTAGGGCCTATATAAGCCTAGCCAAATGGTACCCTGGCTTTTGCCACCCAAGAAAATTATTTTCCTGTGCCTCTGTCAAGCAGTGCCACAGAAGTGATCCCCAGGGTGAATTTCCTATCTCCCATCCAATCATCAAGATTTTTCTTGAAGAGTGCTAATGAGGAGCTTTGTTTGCTATAGATAGGCAGTTTGTTCCAGAGTATGGGAAGTCTCAGACAGGAATCTAACCCTCCAGCATGTTCTGTTTATTGTGGTGACAAGGTTTAGGTCCCTAGAGCGTGTAGCTCAGAGGGATTGGGATTTCTTTACATGGACCATGTCCAACAGCTCTGGGTTTGACATAGCTTTGTATGTTAGGCAGAGATCGCCTCTGAGTAGGTGATATGCGACAGAGTAAAGCTGGAGTTTTTTGAGACGGTCTACATAGGGCATCTGTTTGAGGCTGGTAATCCTCTTTGTGAGGTATTTATGTGGCCTTTCCAGTTGTTGTAGATGTCTTGTGAGGTACATACCAAAAGGGGCGTTGTACTCTATAATGTGTCTAATGAGTGATGAGTAGAGGGGAACAATGACCTCTTTTTTCCTGGATGAGAAACCTTTTGTAATAAGGTGTGCCACATAGAAGGATTTCCTGACTATTGTGGCAATGTGATCATCAAAGGAGAGACTACTGTCCACCTGTGTCCCAAGGTCTCATCACATTTTTGGTGTTAAGTAGACTGTCTACTACCGCCTATGTGGTAGTTCATGGGTACAGAGTTTTTACCAAAAGGGATGACAATGCACTTTTTGGCATTGAGCTTTAGGCCATGGCTTTGACACCAGGCATCTGTCTCAGTAAGGCCCTTTTGTAGGATGTCCACATCGTTAGGAGATTTGATTATGGCTCCTAGTTTGCAGTCATCTGCGAACTTTGTTAGCCAAAGACCTTCTGTGTTAGCCTGTACTTCAGAGAAGTAGATATCAAACAGGAGAAGACCTAGGACTGAACCCTGTGGTACTCCACTTGTCACTGGTCTGAAGTTGGATTTAGAGTCTGCTACTTTCACAGTGTGGGTTCGGTCAGTGAGCCAGTTGGCAACCCATCTTATGACATAGGGATTTATACCTAGTTTAGTGAGTTTGTCTATAATTCCAGAGTGGGGGATGGTGTTGAAAGCCTTGGAGAGATCTAGATAGGCTGTGTGTACACCTTACCCTCATCTACAGCTTTGGTGACCGCTTCAAAGAAGTCTATCAGGTTTAGGAGACATGATCTGCCTTTTACAAACCCAAACTGGGTAGTGTCCAGAGTTTGGAGATTACCAATGTCACTGTTTATAAGTTCCATGATGATACGCTCTATAGCCTTGCAGAACAGGCTCATCGGGCTAATGGGGCAGTAGTTCTCAGGGTCCGTGTTGGCTCCCCCTTTGTGGAGTGGGATAACTGTTGCTGTGCACCATTCAGTGGGCACAAAGCCTGGGTGAGGCTATGATTGAACATGTTACTTAGGTGGGGTGCCAGTTCATTCTGTAGTTCATGTAGAACGCAGCCTGGGATGTTGTCAGGTCCCATGGATGCTGTGTTTTTGGCTTTGGAGAGTGTTTTTTTTTTACCTGTGCAGCACTGATTACAGGTAGTTTGCATTCTTCCGGTATAGAGATGGGCCCTTTAGGGGATGAGAGAGGGGTAAGGTTAGCACTGAACCTATCTGCCAGGATGTTGGCAATATCAGTTGGGTCTGTCTATTTAGTGCCATTGTGCTGTAACTCAGAGCAGATCTGAGTATTGCCATTGAGATTCTTGACATAGCTATAGAATGCTTTATGGTTGTCTTTAGAATCAGTGATGATTTTGTTTTCGTAACTAGCTTTGGAGGATTTTATGAGGGATCTCAGCTTCTTACTGAGGCTGACCATGGAGTTCCTCCAATCTTGGGATTTTACTATTTTTTGCAACAGTTTCTTTCTTCCTTCTGTTGTAGAGTTTGTTTATAGCAGGGGACCACCAGATTGGCTTCCTTTTTTGGAGGATAGCATCTTGGTTCTGTTAGGGATTACACAATCCATTTACTCATGTAAGTGCTTATAAAGTGCAATTGTATAGGATTCAGCAGTCGTATTTCTGCTGTCCATCAGCATGGGTTTCGTGAAGTTTGCCACTTCTGTCTTAAGAAGCGTGAAGTTGGCTTTGGAGAAATTTTTTACGGTGGTTTCCCTAATGGGGGGGTGGGGCTGGGATGTGGATGTCTAGGGTGATTTGCTTGTAGTTGGATCTGACCAATGAGGAATTGACCTCTGGTGTGGAACACCGGTTGCCTGTGTTGGTAATGACCATGTCTAGGATATTGCTGCCCCTGGTGGGGGTGTGGATAAGTTGATCCAAGGCATTAGAATTTATGAATTCCAGAAAACATTGAGCACAAGAGTTGGTACATGAGTAGTTTTCCCAGTTAATGGTGGGGTAGTTGAAATTGCCCAATATTAGGGTGTTAGGTTGTACCCTAATATTTTCCATTGTATCAAGAAATGAGGAGTGGGAATCCTGGGGCATGGTGGGGGATCTGTAGCAAGCTACATGTTGAACAGGATAAGATAAATACAGTTTTACATTTACTTTAAATGGTTTTATACAACAAACTTTTTGTATTATGATGGCCAGTATTTTAAACAAGTGTCAGGTGTAGCAATAGGCTCACCTTGTGGACCATAAATGTGGTTATGTTAGTATGGGAATTATGTTATTTATTTAATAATGACTTTTTCAAGTATGTTAGGATGTATGTCTGTTTTTTAGATGATTTGTTTATTGCTTGGGATGGTCTTGTTGATTTAATACCAGACTTTGTGCAATCTTTAAATACTACAACTGAGTTTTTGAAGTTTACATACCAGTTAGGTGTGAACTCTATATCTTACTTGTATGTAGAATTAACTAGAACAACAGCTGGTTCAAAAGACTGTATTTTTAGGAAAAACATATTCAAATAAATACTTGCATTTTACAAATAACTACCCATACCATGTCAAAAAAGCTGTTATAAAAGGACAGATGGTACAAGCCACCAGAATGGTAACTGATATGCTTGACTTCTTAAATGAAGTAGATTTTAGTTTGTGAATAGGGGTTACCCAGTGCAGATGGTTAACAGATATAAAATTTGAGATCATTAAGAAGAGATTAGCAGGCCAGTACATTCCTTTATTACAAAACCATCATGCCAGGTCATTTGGTGAAGCTTATAGAGAAGTTTCTCCTCTTGCAAATGGTATCCAAAATGAAACTATAGGAAAATGGCATCAGGCAATAGGGTGACACCTTTGTCACAATGAAAAAGTGGTGTGCAACAAGCAAAAAATACAAAGATGCATTTATTTCTACATTCAATGCCCATAGTAAAAATACAATGGATATTATTTAAAAATGGGCATTTATTAGAACAGATATACAGCTAATGGAAAAAATGGTAATTTTCCTGATTTTGTATTTAGGCGGGATAGCCACCTTAAAGACTGGTGTGACAGTTTATCCCTTTTACATATGCAACCTGTGCAGAAAATGACAAAGTGTGGAATGTGTTCACAGTGCAAGTTTACTTTGGAATGTAACCAGGTGCGCTTGGGTACCAAGTGTATTATAGTTTCTGGTCGCTTTTCTTGTCAAACAACAGGAGTGGTTTATGCTGCATAATGCAGCTCTTGTCCTGCATATTATGTGAGAAAGACTGAGCAAAAATTTAAACAACGGGTGTATGAACACATTTATGATATGCATACGCATAAAGAGATCAGTGCTTTAACAAAACACTTAAAGGAATTCCCAAGCCATAGTTTTAAATTTGTCAAACTGGAACAGTTGCAAAATAACACCAGGGGGGACCATGGGGTATTTATTTTTAGAACATAGAGAGTTGTGGTGGATTTTATACTTGAATGCAACTGCTTATCCAGGGTTAAATGACGTAGAGTCTATTTCTTGTGAGTTAAAATTAAAAACTTTTGATAGTTATATATATAAATACTTATACATTTTTTTTAAAAAAATGTATTATTAAAATATTTCATTTTTATATGTTGTTATTTTATAGTGCTATGTCTTTAAGACACAAGTGGTTGGGTTGGGCTATAAAAGAATTTGTCAAATGATTTTTGAATGTTTGAAGAAGGCTAGTATTTTCCAACCAAAAGTGCTTAGTGGAATAAAGTTTTAAAATGTGTGTCTTAAAATAGTGTGTTTCTTGAGAATTCTGCCTTCTGGATTGTTACTATTTTCTAAATAAGAGAGTATAAAAGAAACTCTGAACATCAACTGAAGACAATGCAGTTAAAGATGGCTTCGTGAAATTGTAACTCCTGGAGGAGAAAACTCCAAGATAGTTAGTGTCTGTACTCAACATTCACATGACTTAATTTAGAAAATGATCACTGACTATTTTGAAATATCTCCCATAGATCCATGGAAGATCAATATTCAAGAGGTGAAGATTTCAAAGCCTGCCTGTACAATGTCAGTTAGAGTAACAAAGCATCTTAATATCAGGACTACGTATTGTCTATGACAGGAAAACATGCCTATTTTCACTGTCTGGAATAGTGATAACTCTGATAGTTACTTCTGCCTATACAACTGCTAAAACATTGCAATAATAATTGGCAGTTATCAACAGAAATTTACCTTATATATTTGGTAAACTAACTCTATTGCTTAATTCTCTTTAATAGTAAATAAGGGGGCTACTGTAATATACTGTAAAAGTAATTGATTAACTGCAATTCTTATGCTACCAACCAATGTACAATATTTTGTGTGAAAAGAAAAAAGTAAATAAAGACTAACATTAAATGTGAGTATCCATTATTAATTCCATATATGCAAATGTATATTTTATTTAAAGTAAGTTTTATATAGAACCATCAGTTATTAAACACTGTACTTATGGTTTGAATTGGGCTACTGCCTCATTCACCTTATTGTACAAATTAGTACTATAAGTTTCATGGCATTACTCTCTTCAATTGGCTCTTGGCCAAGACATCAATGTTGATTTATGTCAATATATCTAAGTGATGTTAAATGTTATAGACAGATAATATTTAACTTAACATAAATAGTTAGGCCAATACATATTTCTGTAGCATCTCATACATCCCTCTCTTTTTAGCTAAGAAACAACAGTGTTATATTTGTATTTCTGAAATCAGTTACAAATAGGAAGAACATGGAAGCATATCAGAATAAAACTATGGAGCATCAACACCAACACCAAAATAAAAGCAATCCAAGAAAAATTTTAAAATTACAGCAGTCTAGAATCTAAGCACGTTTGCCTTCCTTTATTTGTATACGCTCCAGGTAAGCACTTTTACATGGGTTGATGAAATCTTTTATTACAGATAAAATTACTTTGAGAGTATATAAATCAAGGATATCGCTTTTGCTGAGATAACAGACTGCTCTTACCTTAATTCTTGTTTGGAATATTTAACAGTAATCATATTAGACCGACGACATGCAGCATTTTTGAAGACTGTTTCAGGATTAAAGCCTCCATGTTTGTGATAAGAACACTGTTATAGGCTCAAGAAGAAACCTTTAAACAGCTGTGCTTCACATGCTTGCAGTGGCAACTAGAGACTTCAAAAAAGGGATGGCAGCTGTAGGAAGCAACTGAAAGACATGGGAATAACTGGAATAAGGTGGCTAAATTTTACCAGGTCAAAGGTCATGGTAAAAAAAAAGTTAGGAGCCATCACGTTCAGTCATAGACTGTCCCATTAATTATAGGCACTTTACTGACTATGTACATCTCAGATGTCTGATTGCAATCAGCAGGATTGACTGTATATGAAATGATGCTAGAGACAAAGCCTCGATTCTGTCACCTCACTGCACTCTGATCACCACTCACACCTCACAGTATACTCATAGTTTCCCCATCCTGCCCCACTTGCACCATCCAAACAGATTACTTCTTTCATGTTTTATTGTCATAGTTTGTCTTACATTTTGGCTTTTCCTGCATCATTTAAACAAACCCTAACTTATCAGTGCTAAACAATAGAAACCATGGAGAAAGTAAATTAATTAAGTTGTGTGACAGGGTACTGCAAGTCACTCAAAAGCTACTGGCTGCTAAATGCTCTGATATGTATTTTAGAGCTTATTTTTCCCATAAGCATGTAATCCAATAATGACTTGAGCAAAAAAACATGAGTAAGGAAATTATTTCAGTCATATTTTTTGTATTAAAATATGACTAATAATAGTTTTATTTGTACTGAGAAGTCAAATGCTTTTAAGGATGCATAAATCATATGTAGGGATAATGCCTGTCTCTCCACCACTCAAAAATGAGATTGTCACCTTCTATGCTATCTTCTGGTGTTATATAATGTCAGTGATAGTCTATAAGCATGCACACCAAGTTATTGTCAGACATAAGTACAGCAATTCTCTTAACTCCTATTCTCAAACATCATCACCCTTCTGTGTACAGCTTTGATATTAGACTAAGAGAAACATGAAAGAATAAATCTTCACAGTAATTTATTTCAAATGGTCTCTGTCAGATTTATGTAAACAGTATGCCTTCTTACACCACCTACAAAATATAGCCAGGTGTATGCATGTCTGTTGTTTGATTTTAGAGAAAATGAAAAAATGACAATAGTAATGTATTCCAACTTATTGTTGCGAGTCAGTATATTGCTCCAAGTCCAGCCATAGTGGCATTCTCTGCAAGCCTCTGAGGTCAGAGATTGAAGAATGTTACAGTAAACAATTCACTCTCTCCAGCATAACACTAGCTATACTGATTTTATCTGTATACCACTGAGAAGGGCTAATTTTAGATATGTTGTAGTCTGAGCACAGACTGAGGCAAAAACAATGATGCAGTTAATGGTCTCAGGTATGGCAGCCCAGATGATCTAGATATACTTTGATCCATTTGTGGATATATTCTTGAAAGATGATCGCTTGTTCTTTTTCATTGCTAGCCATTAGAGTAATGCATGCGACACCCTAATACTGAACATGTCAACAGATAAAATTGATGCTATTTCTCTCTGTCTCGCACTCATTAACATATACACACACACACACACACACACACACACACACACACACACGCATGCATTCTGTCTGTATCCCTTGCAAAAAATGTCTACCATAATATAAGCACCCACATGTATGCAGACACACAATCACACACAATATGGTGATCTACAGGGAGACTGGAGGAATTTCAATTCAACTGCATGTCTTTGGGTTAAGGAAGGAAACCAGAGCACCTAGACAAAATTCACACAGTGAATGAAAAGAAATGCAAAATCCAAATAGAAAGAATCACAGCGAATAGCTTGATTAGAGAATCAAACTTTGGGTGATGGAACTACCATCTTCCACAGATCAGAAGTTAACATAAACATCCTGCACAGAATGGCAATGATAGCCACTTATTATATACAGCGGTGATATCTGAGTGCGATGGAAAATTAAAGAAATTATAGCCAGTGTGTTATGTTTAGATACACTGCAATGCCTTCATACATTTTCATTCATTGATAACCCTTGTATCCAACATGTATAGTCAATTTCTGACTGTATACACTTCACATGTCTGCATTAAAATTGATAAAAGTGAAGTATTTAAGCCTGATGAGCTAGATTAATGTTCTCTTCTTTATGACTGTTTACTTAGATCCCAACAGGAAGATAAGTAATTTCACCTACAGACAGCTCCAAATTCTAAGTAATTATAACAACTTTGTTAAATGTGCATACACCAGATGCCTGTACATAAGATAAAATTATGTTCTAAGTAATTATTTCACTGGTATCATATAAAAGAGAATGCAAAATAGACAGTTCCAACTTGTTTTATACACATATACTTTAGTCCTTCAATGCCAGAATAAATGCTTTTCTGAGTCAAATGACAGCAAGGTTAATGACTGTTACAGTCAATATCAGTCCTATACATCCCTTTTACCAAGTAATTAAAGACTTTAACTGTGTACAACTCAGATGTCTAAATGTATAACAAATATGAGACATGTTAAAATATTTACATGTTGTTTCACACAAACATGCAAGTATTTCAACTACTTTCCCAAAACATATACATAAGGCCTGCAAATTTGTGACAGTATACTCGAGAAAATGACAACAGTGTCAGTCCCTAATTTCCACAGGCAAGCTCTACACAAAGCAATTATAGACTGTTTATTGAACACATTTTAGATGTCTGATTGTAACAAAATGTATTGATCAATGTGCCACACACACACGCATACACACAAACACAAAATGAATCAATCAATTACAGCCACCTGTATGACAGTGTAAAGTTCAGATGTCAGGCTATGTTCATTTACATGAATAAATACATGAATAATGGCAATACAATGTATTTCAGATCCCTGTCATGACTTCCAAACAGTGTAACCCACTACAACCCCTTATATACATACAGACAAAGGGATACATACATACACATGTACACACCCACTTGTAAAAGATACCATGCAGCAGGATTACAAGACAAGAAGACATGATGATGGCATCTCTGCAATAATATTATATAAAGCAATGCATGCAGAAAAAAGAAAATATATAATAAACTGAAACACTCTCCATAACTGTCATGAATGTAACTAACAAAACTCAACTGTAAAGTAGAAATGACTCAGAACTCATTTGATATATTTCCCTTGAAACTTACTATTGTTTTTACATCAGGCTGGCATGCGTGTAAATAATTTATGTGAGAGGCTGCTGATGTTTTTAGCCCTATCAGTCTGTCATACAAGAATAATTAAAACCATACTTTACATGGAAGTAAACTGTGCCTTAAACACGAATGGAAAACACTTCCGAAAAGAAGGAAAGTTCTTGATTCAGACCTCATGCACTAAGTGCATGGACAGTAAAAGCTGAGGCTGAGTTCCATGACTGATAGCAAATTGTTACTTTTATATATTTAAATAAAAAAGTTAAATAAAAGAAATGGGTAGATGGAGGGCAGAACCAATATTAAAACCAGACTCCTGCATCTCTATATATCCTTCACCACTTTTAAGGATATACAAAGATGATGAATAAAACATTAAAAAAGAACATTTTTCTATAGCAGAGTTTGCTTACTTGTCTTAAAACAGAATATGGTCCTATTAATTTCAAGTGAAGCATAATTGGAATATGTTAGTAAAACATCCAAAAGAGTGAGTGCATGCTGTTATAGGGAAATAATGGACTAGTCAGAGGTGTTGTGAGGTCTAGCATCACAGTTTGAGGAACTCTCCTTACTTGGTACATGTGATATTTTCCTGTAATACCTACAGCAAGGGACATTATTATGGTCACCAAACAGCATCTGTAATTCTTGTTGAGCTTTTTATTGTCAAGCTCTGTTTTGTGACTCCATATGACTATACTTCCTTGTATGACTATACATAACACAGATTTCTTATTATGATAACACCAATGATTGGGGTCTTAGTCACAGTCTCAAACTGAATGCAAAGAAATGCATCATCATTCCCTTTGGCATAAACAATGTCATTTCACGCTATCAAATCAACAATAATACCCTATGTACCTATGAATTGGTAAGAGATCGGGGATCACAAGTTGACTGCAATGACCTCCATGTGTCTACAATAGTAAAGAAGGCTTTCTATGTAGCACACTTGATGAGTAAAGGCATCATCTCAAGAGCAAAGGAGGTTATAACCCCTCTATACTTGACACTAATCAGACCCATAATCGAGTATAACACCCCATTCAGCATTTACCATACAAAGCACCTGCAGCAAATGGAGAGACCGCAGATGTTTCTAACAAAGATGATTAAGGAACTGCAGCATGTGCCTTACACAGACTGACTAACCTCCCTGTCACTATACTCTGTATTGTATAGATATCTTAGGGGAGACTTATGCCTGGCTTACAGAGTGATCTCAGACCCAAACCTAATGAACTTTCTGGACATCCATAAATCAAATGGGACTAGAGACACCTATTCCAGGGAACTAAATATGGCTTGCGACTTAAATAGGACATGCTGGAGGGACAAATTTGGCTCCCAGTGACTGCCGCATCTTTGGAACAGGTTTCCAATTCATGTAAAGCAAAGCACCTCTATGATACTGTTCAAAATAAACCTGAGCAAGTGGATGGGGCACCGTATATTCTTAGCAGGGATAGCACCCACAACCCTCCTGGACATGGGCAGTCATTACTAAATGGAATCCTTGGTATTGACTACCATATCTATGGTATTTCACTGGGATGAAACTGCTAGGCTTGAAATGACCTTCTGATCAATAGCCCAGTAAAATCCTATGATCCATATTCTTTAAGAAAAAATGCATTTCTCTTTTATTTTATAGTGCAATATTTGACACATTGTATTTCCAGAAATTGCTGCATAATAACTTCCAATGGTTGTTCAAACAAATGTAAAAAGTATTCATTATTGTACCATCTCTATAGAGATGTGCTTTGATATTCTTGGAATCAGGAATGTGTGTGTGTGTGTGTGTGTGTGTGTGTGTGTGTGTGTGTGTGTGTGTGTGTATTATGCCCCATATCATATTACACCCATAGTGGCTTTGCCCTTCACCCTACCCTAGCAACATTTAAGGAGGAGTTCCTCAGAAGTGATGCATACATACGGCTATGTTTTCTTATGGAAGGAGACAAACTTCTATTTAATGTTGTGTGTAGCTTAGTTTGTGAAATTTTCAGGAGGAAAATCCATGCTTTGTATCCAGAAGAGAGACTCATGAGAGGAAATATGCTCCTATGGTACTGAGGAAGAATTATGTTGTAGAACAAACATGTATGTTGACTTACACAGAAAAATACACTCATGTTTCCTGTGTGGCACTGAGACAGAAACTAGACTGTGAGCTGCTGAAAAGAGCAGGCTGAAAACCAAAGTGCATTTCAGAATTTGTGAGGTATAAATAAACTGGCTCTAAAGCAAATTATGTGGAACTGCACCAGGACTAAAATGCAGTCTGTGAACTTCTGGAAAAGGTACTTTTTTTCATAAAAGAGATTTTTTTCATAATTGTGTTAAACCGAGCAACATTCTTTTAAATTTCACTAAACTTGCTTTCTTATGTTTGCTGAAATAAGGCATTAGGCTTTCACTATGATAATGTAATATAAAGTTACTTTTCTAACTGTGAATGTCTTCTACAAAGGATATATGTATGATTTGTTGTTATGTGTGGAAATATCAAATCAAAATGAAAAGTCAAACCAGAAATATAAAAGGCAACTGTGAAAGACACCAACATAGTAGGAAAAACAGTTTATTTAGCGCTTTCATCCGCCAAATGGCTGGACTTCCTCAGACTACAAACCAGACACTGAACAAGCATATAAATACCCATCAAATTAAGGTCAATAGCATCAAGTAATTAATTCATTGAATAATTGATGCTTAATGCATACAGACAAAATGAAAATGAAATGCCTAATGCTTATAAGGCAAATACAAAAATGAAAACATACACAATATATGACCTATACATATTAAATATTTCTTGTAAACCATAAAAAATATTTATATAAATAGAATCACAGCAACACATTGCCTTATGTAATATATGCAAGTCATGTAGTAACAACAATCAGTCCTCTAAGACTCTAAAATATTGCATCTTCATGTCAATCATTTTAATATCAGTCTTTAAATAAAAATACATAAATCATTAAACTTTTAAATGGACATATACTATAAAATGCAAGTAAAATCATAAAAATGTATAAGTATTAGCTTTATGGAGTAATTGAATTAACTATTTTTGTAAGGTGATATTTTAGATATGCGATCAATTAAAAGTTGTGAATATAATGTGTAAGTTAGTTTATATTATTTGGTATCCTGTAACTTAGCTCTAACCATTCTGACACTCACTAACTCATTTAAACGTATTTTGTCTTCCCTTGTCAGGTTTAAATACCTTCACTTTTTTTATTATTCACAAAATCTGATTCACATGCTTTTTCAGAAAACATTAATGTTGGAGATAAAGGAGGATTAAAAATGTTTTTCTTTTCAACAACGTAGTTTTATAAATTGAATCCATAGATTTATTAAAAAAAAAAAAACGTAAATTTAATTTTCTTATAAACAAATTACATTCAAACAAAATGTTCACAATGTTAGTCAGTGATATTGGAACAAAAGAAAACCATTCAAAAACAAATTAAAATGCTCTTCGCAGATGTCTTTTCAACTGGAATTAAAAATATAGTAATTGGTCTTGTGAATTTTGACAGCACTGGTTGGAGTGGTGTGAAACATTGTTCATAGGTTCATAGGTTCATAGGTTCATACTAGGCTATCTGCCCGAGGGCATTTACAAGCCTAGCCCATAGTTTTTTATAGTACCCTTACTTTTAGTAGGGGAACTATACCCATTATTTTTTATGTGCCTCTGTTGAGCAGTGACACTGAGGTAATTCCTGGGGTATATCTGCGATCTCCCATCCATTGGTCAAGATTTCTCTTGAACTAGTTTCAATCCCCTGCCTCTACTGTGCCCCTTCTTAAATAGCAATTTCTTCTCCCTTGATGTTCCCTTGCTCCAAAGTCATTCTTGGAAATAGCTGCCCGATACTGGAAGTTGGTGGAATTTTTGGCTAATTTTTTATACCTCCAAAGAGATGGATATTCTAAAAAATTCATTAAGGTCTGGAAAAGAATCATTATGTTGATTGTCTCCAGTATATCCTGCCTATGAATAACTCTGTTCATGGACAATAGGTCATGGATACTCAAGGCTATTGTCATATTTTTCCTGTCCCTATCATTTTTTTTTCTTTTCATAATTTAGTCTGTTTAATGTTTTTGTCCACCTTATCAAAAACAACAGAATAATCATGTTTAAAAGTAGGAAACAGTAAATCATTTGTGATAAATATCAACTACTGCACTTCCTTAATAAGAACAGGCATTAAAGCATCATTGACTCTAATAATAGAAAGTCATTCAAACCTTGTATGGTCATATAGATCAATAATCTCATAATAAAGTGCTGTATTAAAATCAATCTCAAAAGGAACATTTATGGTGCATAATTCTTTAAGAGAGTCTAAAAATGAAATCAGCAGCCATCCATCCACAATAAAAATTATCTAACTACAGACTTTTATATTTACCTGTTTTCTTGTATTTAGATGTCGGGGTTGCAAGGCCATCATTAGATTTAAAACAAATAAATATAATTTCTATACATTTTTTGTACTCCTGCATTACTGTCTGAGAAACCTTGTATCTCTAAACTAGCAGTCTCACCTCTAATGATCAGATCATTGCATGTTAGACACCCCTGTAGCAACATTAGGTGATGTCTCTGAAGAACCAGGAAAAATGTGTTCTGTAGAACAGACAGTCATCTTCAATTGGCTACATTTGACCTGAAATTGATTTATATTTTGAGTTAGCTATTGCATTAACAAACCTAAATTCATTTATATCATCTGGGTCAATAATATGCTATCACCACTGGTGTCCTGTGAAGACATCAGAATTCAAGTCAAACTGAGATCAAAATTAACTACTTAGATATTAATTTCTATAAGGACAATAGTTAAGGAACTTTCTATTCAAGAATGTACAGAAAGTCCACTTCTTCCAATTTAAGAAGAAATTGAAAGGGAGTTCAAAAAAAAAAAAAACACAGGGACTCCTAAAACCCAAGGACAGTCCAAATCAGAATGACTATTTAAGGGGCCATGTCCTGCCCTTCTACCCTTGCAGTCCCTTTTCCTTTCCAGGAAGTCTGAATCTCAATTTTTCAGTTTGGCAACAGACAGATGGGTGCTGAAGATCATTCATGAAGGTTATACATGACAGTGAAAAACATTTCTACCTTCCAAAGGATAATTCCTCATCCACTAGATCAGACTCCTTTATTTTCCACTGCCCTTCAACATATACTGTCTCAGGGACTGAAGGATTCAGTTTATCCTTCCCAGGATGGAAAAGGTTTTCACTCATGGATATATTTAGTGGCAAAAAAATAAAATGCTTGGAGACCATTTCTGCCCTTTCTTTCCTAAATTAATTTGTGATTTTGCCCATGTTCAAAATGTTGTCACTTAATAACCTGTTACCATTCTTTCTCATTTAAGTTTCCAGTGAACACTAGATTTTAAAAGATGCTTATCATCACAACCCTCGTCATCCAGACTTCAGATGCTGGGTATACACATTTCCATATTTAGATGATAAAGGAGATGATTCATCTTTGGTCCCCTGGACCTTTAGATGTTGAGACAGACAGTCATGTGATACATCAACAGGCTAGGTGGATCCACATTTTACCTCCACTGCAGACTAGCAACATTAGCTTGTGATATAGCTTCACAATACAATCTCTCTCTACAAGCATTCCACATCCCATCACAGCAAAACTGTTTGGCAGACAAGCTGAGAAGGACAAAAGCAGGCCATCATGAATGGAAAATAGATCAGGGAGAGTTTCATCATTTGGTCCATCTGTGGGGAGTTCCTCAAGTAGATTTATTTGCCTTTTTCTCTATTTAATCAGCTGTAAACGTCTGCTCCAATACTCCATGCAAGAAGGCCTGGAAAAGAGCTGCCTTTCCATTTCCTTGGAAAGAAATGCTCCTGTATGTTTTTGGACCTTTTCTTCTAATTTCCAGGTTACTTATCATTATTCAGATGGAATCCCCCAAGATCACTGTGGTGATGCCCTTCTGGCTAAGGCAACAGTTTTCCCTTCTTTGCCAGGGGCAATTTCCACACACTTCCTCACAAAATGGATCTACTCACACATGATCAGGGGATGTTTGATACACCCCAACCATAATCAGCTTCATCTGACTGCCAGGATGATAGTCTTAAATCCCTTTAGGCGCATATTTACTGAGGTTGTAGAGTAGGTTCTAATCAAGATAAGAAAGCCTACTAGTAGAAAATCATATATTAGCATATGTAAAGGTTTCCTGGTTGGTGCCAAAAACAAAACCAGCATCCATCCAGGGCTAATGCTTCTCTAATTTTGCAATATTTGTGTGATCTACTATCCTTTGGCTTTTTCTTACTCCTCCATTAATCTTCGTTTTAGACATTTCAGAATGCCTGCTCATGGATCCTCCTCGTTCACGGCATTCTCATGTCAAAATATTTTTAAAAGGGGTTTTTGCATATAATACCTCCAAGATAACCGATGGCTCCTCCTTCGGGTCTTAATTTTGTGTTAGAAAAGCTAACACTTGTTTCATTTGAAGGGGTTTTTGCATGTGATACCTCCAAGATAACTGATGGCTCCTCCTTCGGGTCTTAATTTTGTGTAAGAAAAGCTAACACTTGTTTCATTTGAAGGGGTTTTTGCATATGATACCTCCAAGATAACTGATGGCTCCTCCTTCGAGTCTTAATTTTGTGTTAGAAAAGCTAACACTTGTTTCATTTGAAGCAGCTCATCTGGCTGGCTTGAGGCGTTTAACATGGAAAACAGTTTTCCTGATTGTTCAGACCAGTGTAATATCTGAGTTGCAAGCTGTTATGGTGAGTCAGCCCTATCTCATTTTTCACAGAGACAGTGTTCTGCACCAGTTCATTTTCCACAAAGAAAGGGTTTCTTTGAGAACTAATCCTTCTTTTCTGCCTTGCCTAAAGTGGTATTTAAGTTTACTGTAAGCTAAACTAGCCATCTCCCTGTTTTCTTTCCTGAGCCTATAAATCAGAGAGAAAGGAAACTCCTTATCTTTGAGGTCCACAGACAACTCAAGTAAGAGGTGATATCTTTATAGAACAAAATCTTTCAGATCTGTGGATCAGCTGTTCTTTTCTTGTGAAGGTAAGAAGAATCGACAACTAGGGTCAATACAGGCTATTTCCATATGACTTTCTCTGGATATTACGTTTTGCTATTCTCACCAAAAGCAAATCTTTTCTAGGCAGGTTCAAGGCCCACTCTGCCAGGGTCTTGGCTTCATCTTTGGCTTATTGGATACTAGATGTCCAATAGATGCAACAGCTTTTACTAAGTACCTCCTCCTCCCCAAATGTATTAAACTTGGGTAATCTACCCATACAACTAAGGCTAATGCAGTGATCAATGTGATGAACATTGTGCAGTTGTGTAAGTAACTTTATCATAATAATGGATGTTCAAATGAGAAATGCTACAGTATCTGCTCCCTCTCTCCAGCCCCATTTTTGTTCTTTGATTGTGCATGTATATAGTGCGAGTGTGTGTGTGTGTGTGTGTGTGTGTGTGTGTGTGTATTCTGAGCCCTAACAATATCATGGCACATTTGTTGCTGGACAGCCAATGTTTCCTGGGGTAGTTATAACAATTCCTGCACCTGTCTCCCCTCTGTAAAGGTTTCAATGTGGACAATGTTACCACTGAATGCATGACATCATCCCTAAAGTCTTTGTTTGGGTTTGGAGATACTGGTGTAGAGATGTATGGGTGTTCCATCTGTACAAGCAGGAGTATAATGTCAGCAAGTGGTTGGCTTTGTGATGCACTGTCACTTCCTGCTGAGTTACTGACATGTTTTGAGGTGTGAGATAGTGTCATTAAACCTTGGGGACTGTGTGCCACTTTCCTCAGGCTGCCTCATCATCATCAACAGCCATTCTGCTATCTTCCTAAAAATGTATTGGAATATTGGAACTGTTTGTTTCCACTACTGACCACGTACAAAATGAATTGTATACATTATTAATAAAAAAATGACATATGCTATTGTATGCTTATTAAGAAGTTGTGGGAGACACCTACCATGTACACTACCTTCATTATCATTCTGTGTAGATGTGGAAGGTTACCCTACTAAGAGTAATTGCCATGTGTTTAATGTAATCAAACCATGTCAGCATTCTTTTTTAAAACAACCTTCCAATTCAGATGAGTATTGCTGCTGCAGATATTTGTAATAGCCAGCGGCCACGCCACATCTGTTTTTTCCAGTGCCATCATCATCATCTTCTATTTCACAGTCAGCTCCACAGAAGGAAAGGGGATATTCCTTATCTGCGCTTAATGGGATAATTTTTGGTTCAACCCCCCCCCCCCACCAGCCTCGGCAATTGCATTCTGTCTCACTTTGCTTCTAGCATATTCTACCATTTCATTTGTCCTGTTTTTGCAGTGTGAATGTGCGGTTTCTTCTACCCATTGAGATAATTTCCAGGCCAACTCGATTCCAGGCTTTTGTACTCTTAGCTTGTTTGGGCCCCAAATAGACATATCCTGTGTGTCCTAAGCACTACCACGAGAACGTGAGTTTTTCATGGCTGTAGATGTTCTTTCTCTACCTTGACCCCTTGTTTTCCATCATCATTGAACATGAAAGAAAAGGCATCAGCTTTAACAGAAAAAAAAGAAACTGTTCATATAATCATCAAACTGCACAACACTGAAAGCATACCTACCACCTTCCTATAAAAAAGGTTATGTAACCCAAAGCCCGTAAATATCCCAGTATAGCCAAGTAATTCCCTCATTTAGCCCCTACCATTTTTGTATACTCATAATACTGTCATTACTGTGTACAAATGTACATTCAGCCAACGCATCCTTACTACTTCAGCACTTCACAATTGAAACACGTGTGCACAATCCATACATGACACCAAAGTAAATGATATTCACATTGATTACTAATCATTTCCCAATACATCTGTGATTTTCTTCTAGTTACAAATAGCAGCTTTACACTAATCATTAAAGCCATGATAATACACCCATCATATCAGTAAAATAAACATTTCTTCAAGGTGACTCGTTAATTTTACATCATTATGAAGTATTTCATATAGAATTTTAATGTTTTTGTTATTTGCCACCTAACTTGAGTAATTGCACTTTAATATGGAATGTTCAACTATTTCATATAAATCCAGGTCCGCTTAAATGTTTTGTATGCAAATTAGGCCACTTTACTTTTATCTTTATGAATCGCAGTAAGGGTAGAAGTACCAGCAGGACTCCAAGCTCAAACAGCTTCAAATGTTTCATTGCCAAATGTTGAGGGAGTTATCCTATAGAAGTGACTGAATGGGTTGACCAGGTTTGTATAGCCACTCTCAGTGAATGATGAGTGCAACTTGGGGTTTATGGGAATAAGCTGCAGATAGCACCAGGGTCTGCAGCAGTCCTCAACATCTGCCAGCATGCAGCAGGAATGTGTAAATATCCTCAGATATGCTCATGTGTGAATGTATTCCAAAAAAAAAAAGAGAGAGAGTCAAATGTATTACAGTCTAAAATTACAGTATGAACAATCATAAAGTGTAATCTCTTGCCATCTAACATCATCAGACACATTTTCACATCTCAAACCACTCAACATAAAAAGGAATTCATAGGAATTTATATCCGCCTGCTACTGTTGTTACAATGCAGGAATAAATGACATTCAGGTGTAATATTTCAGAAAGATAGGTAAGGCAATGTACAGCATCAGTGACAATTAAAAGTAATAAAAAAAGAACAAATAATAAGTGTGCACTGTTTTTATACACTATATAAATGAGAGGTGAATGTATTCCTTTAAATAACTTGTATGTGAAAAGACATTTTTTGTTAAACCAAAGTTGGTAATAATATCAGTACATGCTCTAATGCCTCTGATGGTTAACTGGGTTTGGTTAAGGTGGTGTCTGAACTCAGAGGGAGTAGTTCTACACTTGTATAACAAGCTCCACTCATACTTTCTTTCTGGTTCTGGTACTTCAAATGATGGCAGTAGCTATAAAGACATGAAGCCCAACTCCAAGCCGGTTTAATAAGACCAGAATTATGGTCTATCTTCTAATGGAGTAATATCTGGATACGAGTGTGGTGTGCTCCAGATGTGCTGACTGGAAAAAATGGACATCTGGCCAGAGGGATCACTCACTCCAGTCAACTGTGTCATCACAGGTGCAATGACCTACAGAAGTGTAGGCCCAACAAACTGGCTGAGTGGGTTGACCAGGAAGAGGAGAGATATTCAGAATGCTATAGTACGTTTTAAATATTAGTAACATGATCTCACAGAGTGAAAAGTGAAGCCAACCAAATAAACTCATAAAACAACACAAAAAGCTCACTGAATCGATACCTACACTGGTTGTCACAACACATAAACTTCACACAATGGAATAAAAATAATTACGATTTATTTTAATAAGGTTCAACGCTTTCATCGCTCAAATGTGGGAATTCTTCAGAACAATCAAATCAGAAAACAATCAGTTTAAATATACCAAACAAAAGTCATATGATCCACATTAATTAAATAGATATGTGCAAGCATTTAAGCTAAAATATATCATTAGATTAAAATTATATAAATACACAAATATATATGTGAATGTATGTAAATACGTATATAAAAACTACGATCCTTATCTGACCTTAAAACCACAAATGTAAAATTAAGTTATAAGCATATACCCCGTAATAAAAAAGATACATCTTTATTTACATACATTCACATATATATTTGTGTATTTATGGAGTTTTAATCTAATGGTATATTAAGATGGTTTTCGGATTTGATTGTTCTGAAGAAGATGAGACACAAATACCAAGAAACAGCAACTAAGCTCTTAGAGATAAAAAATGTAGATTTATAGTTGTATTGTTCCTGAGTAGTCAACTATAATTCACTTGAAGCTTTTCAGGGAACTGTTGAAGAAAGAATGGAATATGTGAAGTTGTAGGTAGGTGATGAATATGTTTTATAGGAATTACACAACTTCAGCCAAGCATGCTACATTAGGGACAGATTATGAGTTCTCTTCAAGATTAACAGTGGAAAATATGCAAAGTGCACACCTGTACTGTGTTGGTATTACTGAAGGGTAGAATTGATATGCCCTCTTCCACAAATTCAACCTCCTGCACAGTTACCCACATTAAAAAAAAATTATGGAACACTCTACCAAGCAGCATCAGGACTATTACAGACAACAAGAATTTCAAACTCACAAAGCAACCGAGCAACCCCTTGGTTCAATCAACCCAGCTCCCCCACCTCTTTCTTCAAATTAGCTACTAGTCTTACTAATGTACTTGGGCTAAACCTATAATTTCCCTTAATCTCTTTTTTCCAAAGATCAACCTGCAGTCTACCTAAAAAAAAAAAAAAACTGTAGACACCCTTCTTAAACTGTACAGACTATTATAATTGCATTCCATCAGCCTTCTTACAAAAACTGTAACTTGATAAACCAACTGTATTAACCTTTATCCCGGTACTGTACTTCTTGATTGCAATATATACTGCTATAAGACTTATCAGCTGCCAATATTTCAGCAATACTACCCATAATATGAAAGCTACACTTCCACTGAAATGGAATGATTACTGTATTTCATTTTTGTAAACCGTTTTCAGATGTGTAAATGTTTTCATTTCGAAAAATGTTTTATACTTTATGGAGGAGTTTTTCTCCCCAGGGCTCCACTGAAAATTTGCTTCTGTCCCAACTGGACTTTCCCAATCAACAAATGTCAAATAAATAAAAATAAAATAAAATCAGCCTTTGAAATTGAAAAAAACATAGCTTTGTTGGTAGTTTTCTAAAAAAATTTAATGGTCTCAAAGATATTGTTAGGTACTGCTAATAATAAACAGTAGGTTAATAAGTTGTAAGTGACTTGGTAAACAAGTTTGTGTGTGTGCGCGTGTGTGTCTATATATATATATATATATATATATATATATATATATCTATGGATCTAGGACTTTTGATCGAAAGATCAAAAGTCCGAATCCATAATTACCGAACATACTTTGCCGAAAGTGCTTTCACCAAAAAAGCACTTATGGTAAAGTATGTTTAAAAATAAAAACAACATTAAACCTACTTCTATGCAAGGGGGGGCAAGCCCCCTGCACCCCCCACACCCTCTACTTTAATATTCTCACTCCGAGGTCGCACTACAGTGGGGAAAATGGAATTTTCCCTTATCCGCACCACAGTACGACCGACACAACGAGCATACATATCTGAAAGTACTGCTTCGGTGAACAGCACTTTTGGTTAAGTATGCTCTATGATTTATGCTTCGGTGGAAAGTGCAGTCGGGGATTTGTATGGATTCCATATATATATATATATATATATATATATATATATATATATATATATATAGGTTCTATATTAGAACACTGAACATTTGAAATGTTGAATGTTCTAATATCGACCCGTTTCAGCGAAGTAACAGGAAACCGAATTCTTTCCTACGGAAAGAATTCGGTTGTCCGTTGTCCGTTTCTGTTGCTTTGGTATTTTCAGCACTCTGGTGGAAAGTAACAGGTCGGGTTCAGGTAAGTGTGCAATTGTGTGGACATGTGTGTTAGATGAGTTAGGGTTAGGGCGTGGGTGAGGTGACTGTGCTATAGTGATGGACCTTAGGGTTAGGGTTTGGGTTAAGGTAAGTGGATAGTTAGTGGTGTATGTATAGTTTAGTGTAGGGTTAGGTGTAAGAGTTTAGGTGTATTTGTGTGGATTGCTGTTTGTTTGGTGTGCTTGTGTTGTGTGTATGTGTTTTGGAACAGCAAATTTTTTCCTTGGGAAATGTTCGATGTTTTTTTTTTCGATTGCTAGAGTTCGATATTAGAACACTTGACATTTTGATTGGTGTTCTAATATAGACCAGATATATATATATATATATATATATATATATATATATATATATATATACAGATATATACAGATATATATATATATATATATATATATATATATATATACGTATTATGTGCATGTGTATGTGTGTGCATGTTTGTGTGTGACAGTTCTTTACTAAACCAGCAAACATTTACATTACATAATTTCTGTGTACGGTTCTCATTTCTTGAAAAAGTGAGAGTACATGCCATTTAAAATTTTTTTAGGAACCAATTGAGTGCTGACATGCACATTCTGATATCTGCACATCAGAGATGCAGTTACATATCCATTAGTTACCTTACATATCCACAGTTGCATTGTACATCTTTTTATAGTTATTTATACACATACTGACCATAACAGGTTCTTTTTTATCATTTTAATGTATCCAAAACTGTAAAAAGAATATATATATATATATATATATATATATATATATATATATATATATATATATATATATATAAAGTCTCAGTTCACCATGCCATAGCCAAACAGATACTATTGGATAGTTTTATGTTTTTGAGTGGTCAAAGCAGTAAATTAATTATTTGCTTATATAAGTATATATTTATCTTTAAATACATTGTGGACTGTATCTATCCACCTATTAAATACATAAAGGTTTATTATTTTAACAGGATTATTTCATGGGATATTGCAGTACACAAAAAAGGAAAATGTAAATTCACATAGTATAAGCCATGGAAATTATAGCAATGAGCTATATATTAATGTCACCTTAAACATATCAATAACATTTATAAAGTCAAGTTTATCAGGTTGAAAATAACTTCAGTTGGAGATAAATCTCTGGCAGAAGTTATCAGTAAAATAATATAAATCAAGAGAATATAAACGTCACAGATTATTACAAGGTAAATGACAAGCTGAATTTAAAATGTGACGTTAGACTGTTTTTTTTTAAACTAAGAAAGACACAGTAGGTCCAAGTCTTTTTACTTAATATTCAGACAATTCTGGTTTAGAATAAACTACTTAAACCAGGAATCTCTTTTTGTAAATTATTTTGTTTCTAAAATCATTTGTTCAGTTCCTTTGTAAGCCTTATCCTGTGTCTAAAATGTATCAAGAAACAATCCAAAATAAAACTGGAAAAATACTGCAAGGAATACTTCATTCCTGTGAATGTAATTTATCTCTTCATAAATTCATTATTTCCTTAATTTATTTTTTTTTTTTTTTTTTTTTACAAATTTAGAGATTTCAAAATCCCTTAAACAACACAGTTTATTTTAACCACAAATGTATTAGTTGTACAACAGATGATGTTGCTACACTGATGATTCTATATGTTTATGTAGGTTATAAAGGCCCAGTGCAAATGTTACACCATTGAAATCCGGGTCTATATTATATGCTCGAAGTTCTATAACTTTGGACATCATAAAATCGAATTTAAATGTTTGAAGTTATAAAACTTCGAATATATGTACTAAAAAAAAAAATAAATAAAACCAAAACAAACTGTTGTAGGCAGGGAGGCAAGCCTCCCTGAACCCCCCACATCCCCTGCTCTTTAAATATACCAACTCCGAGACTGCACTACAGTGCAGTAAAGGGAAATCTTCCCTTTACCGCATTATAGTGCTCTTGGAATTCGTATATTTAAAGACCGAGTGGTGTGGGGGTGCAGGGGGGCTTGCCCCCCTGCTTACACCACTCAGGTAAGTTCCCTTTCTTTTTTTTCATATGTTCTATGTTTGAATCTTCGAACATTTAATTTCAATAAATTAACGTTCGGAGTTTTCAAACTTCGAGCATATGATATAGACCCTGAAATCCACCAGGACCATTACAGATGTCAGTTAAAGAAATAAGGATGTTAAGCATACGTGTGTGTGTGTGTGTGTGTGTGTGTGTGTGTGTGTGTGTGTGTGTGTGTGTGTGTGTGTGTGTGCTCATGTGGCTGCATATATTTGTTTAATAAACCATGTTAACATTTGTGTTGTTTTCATGTTACAAGATTTTGTGTGTACATGTTTCTGATCACATGCTTGTGGAAACTTCAAAATAGTTCATTAGTTAGGTACCAAAGCTAGAGAGCCAAGCAGACTGTGGTATCAAAAATAACCACTTTGTCAATATGCTGAAGTGATATACATAAATTCAGGAGTGTTGAACAGGAAAATGGGCCTACATGCATGTATTATACTGTGTTAAGATCCACACCTAAGAACAGTGAAATATCTGATGTAGTAATAGACTTAAAATTACAAATAATACATACTCCATGCATAACCTAAGAAGGAACACACTGCAGAAGATGTATGATATAAGAATACCATTTTATTAGTTATGCTCTTATAAATATAAATTGACTTTAAGCTTTAGCCATCAGATATTACTTTGGTCAACTGTTTGATCAACACAATTTGGTGTACGAGATTGAAAATTCCTGGGTAAGGGAATATAACTTTTTCACTGGAGATTGTGTGATCTCAGACTTAGAATGTATAACTAACAGGCAAGTGGGTGGCTTGCTACCCGACGAAAAAAGTATGCTTTCTTTGCAATTTTTTTTTCATATTTTGCATGAGCTTTAATTCTCAGCTCATGCTTAATAGTTCATTGAAGTGCATAATGTCGATCCATTTGTTTCGAAATTATGCACATCGACATAAATAGTATTAGAACAATTTAAGTCATTATATATATATATATATATATATATATATATATATATATATATATATATATATATATATATATATATATATATATATATATATATATATATATATATATATATATATATATAGATACATACACACACACATATATATATATATATATATATATATATATATATATATATATGGGTTACCTTCACTTCCCCTAAAATTCATTTGACTGAATTTATTTGACTGAAACCAAATGACTGACACTTCACTTCCCCTAAAGTTCATTTCCCTAAAACTCATTTCCCTGACAGTACTGGCAGTGTATAAAACACTGTAAGGCAAGTAAAAAGAATATGTCCTTTTCCCCACTGTAATGTGACCCTGGAGTTAGAATATATAGGGGGGTGGGGGTACAGGCCCCCACACTGGTGGGTGTAGCCCCCCACCTAGTTTGATTTTACTGAACAATATAAAACTGAAAGCAGAGAATATAAAATCAAACTAGCTGGGGGGCTATGCCCCCCACAACCCCTTTAACTATATATACTAATGCCAGGGTCACACTATAGTGGGGAAAAGGACATATTCTTTTTACTTGACTTACAGTGCTGTACACAGTGCCAATACTAATTGTCAGGTAAATGAGTTGTAGGGAAAATGAACTTTAGGGGAAGTGAAATGTCAGTCATTTGGTCTCAGTCAAATGAATGAATGAATGTCACTCAAATAAGCTTTAGGGGAAGTGAAGGTAACCCATATATATATATATATATATATATATATATATATATATATATATATATATATATATATATCCCTCTCTTTCTAAATATAAATACACATATGTCTATAACGAATCAGAGAACACTATACTAGAGAGTAAATGAAATGGTAGTGCAATCTTTGTATTCCTATATAAAAACAATAGCCATACTTTTCAGTTAGGACTTTGCAGAATTATAATGCAGATTTCAAGTTAGCTCCTTGCTCCTTATTAATACAGCTAGATATTTCTAAATAAACACCAAAGACATCAAATCACTGTAATCAACTAAAATCGGTGTAGCTCTTTCATCCACTCCGAATGTCTGACCTTCATCAGAATAATTCAAAACTCCCACCCATTCCTTTTAAATCATAGAATTTTTACATCACTTCCTGAAGTCTGCACTCTTAAAGTTAATTAACATTTCTTATGAGCTTTAGGGGAAGTGACTGTCCAGCGAGTGTAATACACTCCATTAACCTCTATGGAAATCTCTAATTCTATGTTATATAAGGAACTATCTTATTTTTTTCCACCTTCATCTTCTTCCAACTGAACAACAAACCAGAACCATCTTGCTATTATGTCCACCTCAGACATTTTCACTCATGTACTTCAAAACTCTGTAAAACTAGATCTTCATTTAACACCCAGGATAGGATGACATAATGCATTGAACTAATATAAAGCATTGCGGACAATCAGTACACTGCATTCAACATAATCAAGCCTTTTGTCCATTACATCTGATGTATTTAACCACAAATCCATAGCCTTTAATTTCAAAATGCTATTAATGGATGTTGCATGTGTTTGAATTCTCAGCCCATCCTTAATAATGAAGTGGAGCTGTCATTTCACTTCTCTGGATTACAATCATAATTTCCACAGGCCTACCCTTAGATTAGGGCCAACCTTCTCCAGGACTGAAAACCTTAATTTATGAAACTCTTTACAGATTAAGGTATGGTTATATAAAGTATTGTTTTCATTCTTTTTCTGGATATCATAACAGTGTTCATATAGCCATCGGTATTTATGCCAACTATATCTTTCCTATATAAAATGCACCTCACCGTTGCAAATAGCAAGGTGAACACCTCCTACGGAAGCACAGCTATAAAGCCCCAACAACCTGATTGATGTCTTTGCTTGATCTAAAGTTAGTACTTTCCCTTCTAGAATGCATTCAGACTGGTTGCAGTAGCCCATTTTGTCATTCAACCAGTTGACATGTCGCCTTACAAAACTAAGTTCCCGAGGGTATTTTTCAGGTTTTTACCTCTTTTATAGGTAACCGTTGGTCCTGCACCAACTATCTTCCCAAACGGGATTGTCCTTGGTGAGTTTCTCCAATGCTTGTAAATGATCTTCCTGTTCTGGTTCAAAGGGTGATGTTGCAGTACAGACTTCTACCACATTCCTGGGAAATGTTTGACTTGATCAATGGTGTTGTTTGTCCCAAAATTGGATCAAATCTTGACTGTCTTAAAGCACTAACTTCCTTATGTGTATCATTTAAATAGTCGCTGGGTACCCACAATCCAAAAACATATGGAATAATTTGTCACCCTCCTTGTCAAACACAAATTTGTCTGTGATCATTCTCAAAAGCATAACATATTAATCTTTTACTGACAACTTTTTTTTAAACAGTGGGTGACCTCTTGAAATTCAAGTACGAGTTTGAAAATGTTAGCTTCCTCCAGATGTTTGACTGAAATCTCCCATGTTTTCTATAAATGGTTATATCAAGATAGTTGCAGAACTCATTATGTATAGAATGTGCAAATTTTAAATAGGAGGTTGTGGAATCAATGCATTTAATAAAGTCATTCAATTTGTGATGTGCATCAATCTAAAGGATGAAAATGTCATCCAAAAAAAGACCCATATAGGGATCAACTTTCCTTAAAATGGGAGTTCAGAAGTTATTGCATTTCCCATGCCCACTTGGCTATATCTGCATATAGTGGCGTTCAAATAGAGCCCATAGCTACACCTTGCTTTAGTTTGAATAGCTCACCATCAAAGAAGACAAAATTACTGTGAAACACAAACTCCGTAAAATTTAACAAGATAATGTACTCAACAGCGTAATACATGAGTATCATAACTGTGCTTCATAGAAACTTTCTAGGGCTTCTGTTTTAGGGATACAGTCGAACAGATCCACTACATCAATACATACAAAAAGTGCTTGCTCATTGTAGAGATCTACAGTAATCTGTCTCCAAAAGTCCCAAGAGTCTCTTAAGATATATGGCTGTTCTTGTATAAACCTCTTAAGTTTCCAGTCAATATAATATGCCAAGGGATAAGTCTTGGAATATCTGGCTGAAACTATCGGTCTCAATGGAGGATTCAATTCGCCTGTATGTATCTTTAGTATTCCAAATATAACTAGAATGACTGGTTTGTCAGTGTAAAAAAATCTAAACTCATTCCTAGAAATATATCCACTTAATAAGATGGCATCTAGGTACAAATCAATTTTCCTGATGTTAGATTTTCACTTCACTATTATAGGCAGGGACATGATTGTTCACATCTAAATGAATGTCTAACATTTTCTTTGAATGATTGTGTGAGTTCCTTAAAACCACCCTTCACCTTCATCTGGATTCATGCTACAATTAGACCATTTGTTTTTTTATTTTGTTTAATAGATCAAGTTCATAATTATCCAAATTCGGGTGGTTTACTTTGGATGAAAACACCAAATAAAATATATCTCGCCTAACATTTGTTTCAAATAAATGTACCTATTGAAGATTTTGAGGGGGTCAAACAACTATTTTTGTTTGAAACTGATGCCTGGGGTTGTTTGCTTCCATCAAAAATTAAGGCTAGATTTAACAGTCTAGTATAAATTTTAATTTCCATTAAACAATAGCCATGTTAAATCTGGCGGAGGGAACATATGAAAAGCTTGTCATAAAAACATTAACATGAACATTCGTGACAATCTCATTAGAATAATTAAATATTTTGACTTCATCCCTATTAGTGGGATGCTTGCTTCACGTAAAGGGCTACTTTGGGATTCCCTTATTTCTGGTTCTCCCCTCTCCTTTTCTCTTCATACCTCTCAGTCTCCTACCTCTGGTTTTAGGCATTCTCCTGTCTATTGGATTCTGAATATGGTTGACTGTACTGGCCATGGGGTGGATCCAAACTCTGCTGAAAAATATTGTTTTCTTGAATTTCTAAAGCATCCATTATAGGACCTACCCTTAGAGTCCCTGCTTCGATCACAGGTTCCCCATTAATACATGCTGAGCCTACTTTTCTTTTGATATTGATATTACTATTTACCCCCTTTGGGATGGCATAAGCAGTACCTGTCTGGTATGCTTTGACGTCATGTGATAATGTTCCATCTTTTCTAACTTTAATTACATTTATCTGCTGGTCCATAGGTGTGAAAGTTCCATAATACTCTTCTGAATGAGATTCAAACAGCAAATCAATTTTTATAGAGGCTTCCAAAGTATTAATGTTTGGAACCAATGCTTCAATCCTTTTATTGTTTCCTCTCATAAGCATACTAAATCATTACAATGCATTCTTGTTAAACATACTAGTTGGTTCCTTATATAAGACTGATTCATACTTAATGCCATTGGGGAATTTCCACATCCATAATTCCTGAGGTGCTATGTCTTTGTTTAAGCATTGCTCCAAATACAAATTGTAAAGCTACAGTTTTCAGTAGTTCAAAATTAATTTATGAAAATGTATAAATCTGGATATATATTTCACCAGGGTGTCTAAGGAAGCTCTTTAAAGTGAACAAAACTGGGTTTTGTTTTACATTTGGAGCTAAACAAAAAAATGTTTAAACTGCAATGTTGTGCTTAATTTTCTGTTTACTTGCCAATAGTACTTGCATATATAGTACAGTGTCTCGGACTTGACAACAGTCTAGTCTTTTTTTCTGGCAATTATGCAACAACTGCTAGATGAATAAAGATGGTTTAACTCTGATTAAAGATGTGCTGCTTAATTTGTTTACTGCAGTGTCAGCACAGTTGGTTTTGGTTTCATATTAGTTAGAGCATGCAGTATTTTGCATGGGGCTTAAGCATTCTTTGACAGTGGTTTACTTAAGTGTGAGATGTCAGCCATCATGAAAATGACTAAAGAATGTAACCCAGGTCAAATAACATCTGTCACCTGAGGACATCATCAGTGCAACATTTTAATTCGGGATTGATTACTCCAGTTTCTTATCTATATAGCTTCAAAATTCAGAACTTGATCACACGTGGCTTGGGCAGAGCACTACAGCCTAATAAATTAAAAATGACCTCACCTGCCAACATATAACACCTTTCCTATGGAGTCTCTAGTGAATACTGGCTCAGTTTTTAATCATCTCTGAAGTTACGGTGTCACTATACTTAGTTTTAAATTACCAGATTCTCTTGTATATGAAAGAACTCCTACTTTCTTACAGTCTAATAAATCGACTTCACTTATTCTCTTTGGGGGTGCTCTAATTTTCTAGGATGCAATTCGATTCTTCTTGTGTATGATTCTGTTTCTATACTTTTCAAAATCTCTGTAGCTTGCCAGTTCATTGGCTGGACTGTCCTTGGATAGTCAGTATCATAATGTACTTCAACAATCATTAGTTCACCATAGCTTCTGACCCTCACAAATATGAATACTGTAGGATTTTAATCTGTTTTTATTGCTGAGCATCATGTTTGTTAATTATAATTACTTTATTATAATGATATCAGTTATCAAGCACATTAACAAATATGAACTTTCGAAAATTAAAAATAGACTCTGAACTAAATTCCATCATAAAGCAATATTCACACTCAGCAATCAATCACATACATTATTAGGAGTCTAGCCACAGCAGTTTATTTACTATCCACCCCAATAAACGATTGTGGGGGATGAAGAGATATGAATTTATAGTTAACTATCCAGTTGTTTAAATTCTATATAAAAAGAGACATAGATTTATTTTGCATGATATGGAATAGGAGCTTGATCCAGCAGTATGGCATATGCTGGCAGAGTTAACATTTCTCCCATATTTCTTATTTTTGTTACAGTGTAGACTTAGGCCCCCAGAGTGTTAATTTGTGCTGCATGCAGTCTTGAAAAGATGCAGAATGTCAAATATCTTTAGATATTCTATGCAGCTGAGGGACCTCATAACATTAGCTTTACTGTAAGAAAACACTGATTTTTTTGTTTAACTATAATTTTGCTTTAAGTTAGACAACCGAGCCAAAGGGGTCATTATATTCAGTCAAAAAGGAGTGGAATAAGTAGGGGACAATAACTTACTTGGATATGAAAGATATTACTTTCTCAAATGGGCTTAGTAAAAAAGATGTTATATAACTATGCTTGACACACGGTGGTCCAACTACAATTGATGCATGGTAATTTAAGAGAAGGCTAGAGAACAAACTTTATAAAGATGCAAGACTGTGCTACTGAAAAAAACAAAGTAAGAGCAAGCATTGTTCTTGAAGCATACTTAGCTTAGAACATCATTGTTCTCACGATAATTGTAAGCTATATCAGCTGCCAATTAAAATTTAAATTTTTAAGTATGCAAACTCCTGCTGATCAGTTTATGGATTTGGGTTATTTCACCTATATGAGTAATACTTTGACAAACCTGAGGTCATAGTGCTGTGGACTTTCATTATTATGGCAAAACACTGTAATGAAATCACTTTTGACAGTCAAAATAACAGTCTGCATGTAGTATGTCTCTACAGAAATAATCTTACATTTTTTTTGCAAGGGTGTGTGTGTGTGTGTGTGTGTGTGTGTGTATATATATATATATATATATATATATATATATATATGTGTATATACACATACACACACACACACATTACATATATATATATATATATATATATATATATATATATATATATATATATATATATATATATATATATATGGGTCTATATTAAATTATCGAATGGCACGAATGTCGAACGGCTGAAATATCGAAAATGCCATTCACATTACTTGGTTTTGTGGGGGGCTGCACACCCTAAACCCCCCGCTAATTATATATACCAACTCTGAGATCACACTACAGTGAGGAAAGGGCAAAATTCCCGATCTTCACTGCAACCCAATCCCACAAACCAGAACTTGATGAACGGCACTTTCGATAATCCGGCCGTTCGATAATTTAATATAGACCCATATATATATATATATATATATATATATATATATATATATATATATGGGTCTACTTCATATAAACAGAATCCCACTTACCCGACTTTCATAACTTCAAGCCGAGAACACCGAAAGTCCAAAACACCGATCACTCAGAACACCAATGTTTAACTAAAGGTAAGTAACCCGCTGGCCACCCTGACAAACAAACTGAAAGAGAAACAAAGAAAACACACCCACATGGGGGGCTTCACCCCCACACCCCACTATGTGGGGGCTGCACCCCCCAACTAAATATACTAACTCCGAGATCTCACTACCATGGAGGTCAGGGGCAAAGGTCAAAATGCTGGCCAAGCAGTTCCCGTATAATTTGACTAGATACTGCTAGTGTTATGGATAGGGTCTTAGTAAAGTAAGGTGTAGTGTTAGTATTAGCATGCTTTAATAAGTGGGCAAGGGTTAAAAGTATATAGTTCCCTTATTATGTTTGCCATGTTCACAATTTCTTACTTTGCAAAGGTGTTCAAATACATGCAACCCTCAATATCACTGTATTTTATGTATCAGATAGCATTGCCAAAAGGCATGGGTGATGGCGAAAATGGCTCCTGCACCAGTTCATTTAATAAGTGAGTAAAGTAAAATAAACAAACAATTAAAGCTGTTCCAATTATTATTATTTCATCTAGTTTGTATATTATATATGGTAATAAAAACATAAAACAATACCTGTGGAATTTTTCCAAACAATTAATAAGAATACAGGTGTAGGGTCTAAAAATACAGAATACCTGTCCGAGACCTTCATGTTCTCAACAGAAATTGTGTAGTGGATGAAAAGATCTATGTGATTCCACAGAATTCTAGTCACAAAGAAATATATATAGCCACAGTGGAACCACATCAAATATGCTACATGTCCTCCTACTTTGCAAATGGTGTTCTACCTAGTGGCAAAGTGTGTCTTCTGAATCTACAAGATTGCAATGATATTGCCATGTCACATATTCAAGCACTGAGCAGGAATGTTGAGAATTTATGTTTGTCTTGAGTACAATCAAGCCTGGATAATTCAATGTTCAGAACAGTGACATTTAATATGCTATGCCAAATACATAGATGTATATAACACACATGCAAACAAACACGCTGATAGGCAGCCATACAGACCGCTAGATACACATAGGTGGATTAAATTAAACACAGACGGCAAAAAAAAAACTAATATCTTGGAACTATAATTTAATTTTGACTAAAATAATGCAAACAAAAAATTAACAAATTATCTTATCCTTATTTTGAGTTTTTGAGAAAATACTTTTACTGCTTACAAAATTCTAAATAAAGCACATTTTATCACAGATAGGGCAATAATGTTACTTCACTGACATAACCCAATGCTCACAAACTAAATGTATTGAGTACTAGTCGCTAAATTACTTCTTCCTCTCCATAGTTCAGAGCCTAGACCACTGTACTGCTCTATATGGCAAACTAAAGATGACTATATGTAGCAAATCCCTTAGATGCGTTGGCCCATCAGAAAATGATTTTGACACTCCATTTTAGTCTCATGGTGTTCTTCTAGGGCTTTTACATTTTTACAAACTCATTGGTATAGCTCCCCATCCTGTCACAACAGAAAAATGCACAACTGTAGGTAACATTAAAAGGCCTGTAAGGAATTTCACAGTGAAGAATTTTTATACGTTCACTGTGACTGTTTAACTCATGGCTTTTATCCATCTGATTTTTAACAACATATTTAAGAAATTGCACTCTCTATTTCACTGGCAGCGATGCAATTCATATCCAAGTTACAATACTTTGCTGCATTTTGCATTGTAAATTTTTTTTTGTAATTTGTATCATCATTTCCATCTGTTACAAAAAAAAAAAAAAAACGTGCAGCACTGGTGAGAGATGCATCATGTAGGTATAAGACACAATTAGATATATGTATTTTGTCAAGCACTCTGCAATGGTTTCTGCTATATCTAATTACCTCTTGTCTCAAAATGTAAACAAGGACCATTAAAGGAAGTTTGGAATTCTTGCAATACTCTTGGAATAAATGTGTGTTCAAGCTATTCTTAGTATAAGCAATATAAAATAGAATGGTTGAAACTAGGTTAGAACATATTCTCTGTAACTCTGAAAATCCCCACCCTTTCATGCAATACGAGTCCTACAAAGAAGTGCACTAAAATGGGTTAACAGATGTACTGCGAGCAAATGAAAGGAGTATATACCAAGATATGTTGCTAACATAATAATTAACTCTTTATTTAAATTTATTATTAAATGTTCTATAATGAGAATGAAGCAACATTTTTGCTTGCAACTAGAGAGATTATAGCTTAAGGTAAAAAAGGAACACCAATTTAATAACTCAAAAGTTATGGCAATTTATAATACCCACTCATTTCTTCATATCCATCAGTATGTGGTTTGCAACAGTGATTTTTAAATTGTGATCTTGCAGATGAGTGCAGGGAAAGACCCAAAGAAATCTGAAAATGTTTAGCTTTATATATACAAAAACACAGATGCATAGTTGGGGGAGAGGGGTTGCAGTTTTAGAGTAGGCAGGTACTACTATTGCATGTGTGCAGAACGGCATTCAGAAATCAATGCTGAGAGTGCATTCGGTGTCGTGACTGAAGTAGTAAAGTACCTTTTCAGTAGAACGCAAACTGATTTGCTATGTTCGTAGTAGGTGGCTTGCAACAATTACAGAGGATTTTTTTTTTCCTCCTCAACTTTTGTTGGCAATTACGAGAACAACACAAGACACCACATAACCCAAGTGTGTGTGAGATTGCAGAAATAAATATAAACACACACATAAACACAAGCATATATAAGTAGACACATGGTCAAACACACAAGCATTTTATATATATATATATATATATATATATATATAGCTATGCATAGATACAGATATGGCTGCGGCATTGTCGCCTCACAGTAAGACGTTGTCCTGTTCGAATGTCAGCTAAAGCGTCTTCTATGTGGAGACATGCGTGAATGGGCGTACCTTCGTTGAAGGTTGTGCGTCAGGCCTGGCAAGTCGGTACGTAAAAATATACTGCCAATCATTAGCGGACCGGAGTTCCGCTGTGGCGACCCCTAACCAGGAAAAGCCAAAAGATACAACAACAACAACAGAGATATAGATACACATAGATAGATACACACACACACACACGCACTCGCCTTATAAGTGGGATCAGGTACAGAGGTGTAGTAGCTGATGAATGTGTGTAACTAACTGCAAGTCAATGACAAATGGCAATTTATTAAACTGTATGCGTGCATGTGTGTGTGTTTGCCTGATTGCACAGACACTCAAGTGTATACTTGTGCTCTGCTACCAGAGAATATAGATTTTTTTTTGTTTGTTTAATGGTGTGGAGGTCCAAATTTCTTTCTTTAGTGTGCAAGGGGTGTTCAAACACATTTCTGTGATCTGAGGGAAGCTCATAGGGACAGTTTTCCATTTTATATGGGGTCAGTGTGTCATTTCAACATTTGCTAAAGTGATTATATCTAGAGTTGAAGTTTACTAGGCCATGTACAATGCATCATTCCTGATATAGATTTGTAATGACTGACATGAAAGCTGATTCACATAATACTTTCTTTAGTTCCAAAATGTATTTTTTCAGATGATTGTCTACTCTTGGTTAAATACTCTTTGTCAACTCATTTCCCTGAACTTCATGTCAGTAGTGTATGTATGCTTGTATGTACTGTGTGTATATAATGCATGTATGTATGCACTTATGTATATGTGTAATGTATGTAACATGTGCTTGTAAGACATGTATATATGTATTTAATGTGTGTATGCATTTATTTTGAATTTATCAAGCACTTATCTCATTAGATCTTTTCCACTCTCAGTCCAAGGGTAAATACAATAGAAACAAGTGACTGAAAAAACATAATATGCACATGCATAATATACAATGTGGATACCAGACTTGGCAAGTTGAAAGAATATGAATGGCAGGTATAGTCAGAGCAATGTATGTAGAGGGGAGAAACACAGATAGAGATTAAGTTATAGGAGTAGACAGATAGCAGTTGCATTTTTCTATAGCCTTGTAATTTGCTTTTAGCTCTGATCAGAAAATGGTGTAAAAGTAATGATCTTTATGAAAATGGGGAGTATTACATAGTTTGAGATGAAGTACTGAAAAAGCATTGGATTTGCACCTAAGCCTAGGTTGGAGGATTTGGAGGGGAGGACCAAAGCAGTTAAGATTTTTAATGGTGTATATTGGTCGATCTCTGAATAATCTGAAGACTTGTTGGTGGAAGGTCTCATTCTTAAATTTAAGCAGCTGAAATGCAAGTAGAAAGTTAGCACATTGTTTCACAGGTAGCTAGTTAGCTTTTTCAATGGTTTTGCAGTTGTATTCATTTCTTGAGTAGATCATGATGGATCTATATATGGCATTTGAGATGGTTTGAATATCAAATCCTTTTCTTTTAGAGCCTGCAACATTCAAAGATAGGTGATATTCTAAATGAGACAGCAAGATACATTTAAGAGCAGCATTCCTACAGGGTCTGGAAAAAAATGGATGATCCTGTTAGCCCAGAACTGGACAGAGTTGATTTTTTGTGTGTTTAGTCCAGGTGAAGATGGAAATGTAGGAAGGGGTCAAGCGCAATTTCTAGGTATTTGAATGAAGTGACATTTCCAATAGCGTTATTCAGATGACTGAGGATTTGTAATTGCTTGGAGACAGAAGTAAGCTTCTGATTACTATCAAAAAGCATTGATTTTGTTTTAGAGCAGTTAAGCAAAAATTTGTATCTTTGATCTTCTGCAGAAGGTCATGAAAATCAGCCTGAAATTTGAATTCAAGAGAAGAGAAAATGGATGGAGAAGAATAGGACCGTGCCATCAGGAAAAAGGAGGAGAGGAAAATATTGCATAGCGCAAATACAAGGGAAAATGTGCAATACATTTGCTAACAACTCAGGACCGACAACCAGATGCTAGTACACCTTTTCAGGTACTGAAAAAGAACATTGCCTCATGAATTCACTTAGAATTACACTGCAGAGAAATAAAGCACGTGGGAGTCAGACCTTGTACAACAATAGCATCTCAGAGCATTAATCATCTGCATTAAGTACCTCACAGACAGACAGATGTCAGCATAGTCTCACACACACACATATACACAAACACACACACACACACACACACACACACACACACACACACACACACACACACACACAGATATCAATTACAGCCACTTGAATAATTCAACACCTTAGATTATCAGGGATGAACACTTTTTAGCTCCATTTGCCTACTGTCTTGACTTTGAGCAAACTTGAAGATAACAGAGAATTTTTATTTTAAGGCCAGGCTAGGCCCCCAGCCAGCACTGGGCAGTAGGTAGCTGCCAAGGTCACATTGTGCTGGATCCAGCCCTCCTCTCATCGCATTTAAGGCATTTCACACAGCTGTTTACAACACAATGGACTATATAAGAAATAACCGAATAATAGAGTTTATAAAGTAGTTAAAGTAGAATGCACACTATTAATTACAAAGAAATGACCATATGGCAAAGTTTCTAGCTATGCTAATAGTTTTGTTTAATGAATTCAACAACTTTTACAAAATTTACACGAATGAAGTGCAAGCAGAGTATAAGGAACTTTTCCCAAAATTAACTTGCATTTGGTGAAAATGTAAAAAAGTATCTCTTCGGATTTTGCATAAAGTTGTAGAACTCGGGTATTATGGTTATGTACACAAGAATATGATAAAGGATCATGACAGTAACATTAATAAGTCTGAATTTGTGGAAGAGGATGAAAAAGTATAATTATTAGAAAGGTATTGGAAATTATGTTCTATTATTATGAATTGAAATGAAATCAAGAAAAATAAAAATAGTCATTTTATACTGAGAACAATTATCTCAGCGCATAGTTTAGTAACAAACAAGAATGATGCTGGAATGAACTTTAAAACACCATTATGATATAAAGTTTAAACTGCTGCATTCCTCGAGGGCTACTGTAATACGTTATTGCATGCATCAAGTAAGCAGTGATAGGGAGACTCTGTAGGAACAAAGTACTCATCCAAATCTATACTGCATTTCTTTACATTTCACAGTCCTATGGAAGTGGAAGCATGCCTAAACTGAAACTATAGCTTGAATGGAATATAAAGAAAACTTCAATCTCCAGTGCTAGCGATCTATTCATCATCCACACCTCTCAGTTGATGTGTGCTAGATTTGCCGACTCAGACATGCAGTTTACAGCTGAAGAAAGACAGATATTAAATCAAGTTACAGTTGGCAGGTAAGTTTATTTTCCTTTCAGTTAAATGAGCTGCAGCAGCTGCTGGCCAAAAGTTATATAGCAGTTCTGCATGAGATGGGCCAAAAATAATCAATAAACACTACACATGGACTATTACATTCCAAGGCTACTGTACAATTAAAGTCATTTAAGTCAGTTGTCACTCCAAGCAGCTGGAATGCTTCATCCATAATCTCTATTTTGTACACAGAGTTCTTTACTTCCCTTCATTTTTTCAAGACATGCATCAGTTGTATATTGGCATCCGTTACTGTAGTCATAATACACCACTCTACCTTGACTCCCTAAGTGTGTGCCTAGGATAAGTCAAGGCATATTTTTTTCAGAATGTAATTTTTTGTGTTACACAGCAGAAAATTGCTTTTTCTTTTCACTGAAGAATGATCGCACAAGTGGGGATACAGACATTACAACGACAATGTCATTTGCCTGTACAGCTTATACAGAATACACATTCCTTACTTAATCTTCACTGACTGTGAACTGGTCTTGATATTATTTCAGCTTATTGAAATATTATCAAAGTAATCAATGCAAAGGCCTTTAAAAATAGCATGAAATGAAGAAAAAAAAAATCAGCTTTTATAGCCAGTACATTTTAACTGAACAATAAATCCTACATTGATGCCCCTGAAAATATGATATGGGCTGTATCTCCTGATTTGGCAGGAGTATCCAAAACGCATGTTTTTTAGTGAATGGTAGCCCACTTACCCGAAGAGAGGTGTAAATATCAATCTAAATTAAGATGTTAATACTTGATAATAAAATAAGAGCAACTGATTTAATTTACTTGTGAGATTCAGTCAGTTCCTTGGTGAAAGTACAAGACAGCCTTATGTCAACAGCTTATAGATAATGTCCCTAAAGTGATGTCAAACATTACTAACAGCTATTAAACAGCTGTAACTGACAACTGATCGCTAATATTTGGAAAGAGATATCATACAGGAGATTGTAGACATATGCTGTTATCACATGGGATCAAGGTGAATGTGTGGGCTGGTTATCTCAGTGGGCATGATGGTTTGTTTACTATTAAAAAACAAGTAATCTCCGTGGTATCCCCGAAGTCTCAAAACAACCCATTAAAGTGTAGTGGGTCCAAGAACAAAACAGTGTAAGAAACTTCTCTGTGTGGAAGATTTTCAGTCCATATATTTCTAGTCAATCAATGTATATTAATCAGATCAGACAATAGCAGTAGAAGTAGCGAACATAAACTCATCTTAAGTCAAAACAAAACAAAAAGTAATAATAGAAAATATATGATTGTACAGCATTACTAAGTATTTGAAAGTAATCCAAGCAGACTGCCTACCTTGCTTGGATTACTTTCAAATACTTAGTAATACTGTACAATTATATATTTTTCTATTATTACTTTTTGTTTTCTTTTGACTTAAGATGAGTTTACGTTCGCTACTTCTACTACTATTGTCTGATCTGATTAATATACAGTGATTAACTAGAAATATATGAACTGTAAATCTTCCACACAGAGAAGTTTCTTACACTGCTTTGTTTACTATTAACAATCTTTTTGCAGGGAACCTTTAGCATCCATATGAGGACACACTAGAAGTTTATATGCTTTAGCCTCATGAATATTAAAACAGTTCCTAGTCATGGTGATGATCTATATGGAGGATGTTTTTTTCTACAGACAGTGAGAACCACAACTATGAGGACATTTTATACCATTGCCCATTCCTGAGATTATGGGGTCAATTAACTGCAGCTACATTGCTGTCAATGCCTCACTTGCTCCACATAGCATCTGGTGTATCAGCTATGAGGATGTCTACTCTATCTACTTCCAGGAGGTGTGCATCATGGGGGAGGGGGTATATAGCTTGTTTATGTACATAGTAGTTACTCTAATGTTTCTACAGGAGTCACATGTGACCTACACCAGCAATGTGTGTGTAGGGGAGCTTCCACTAGGTCATCTCATTGATAGGTGCATGCATACCTTTCAACTGTCCAGCTTTTTGCAGAATGTCCAGAGTTTTGCCTCATATTCTGGTCTGTGCCTCATAAAATATGTTATTTTCTAGATTTTTTCAGGAAATCAGTGAGGAAGTAATGACAGGCATTTGAGTTTCAGACTTCATATCCTTCAGAAAATGCATGGTAACATAAGACCTTTTATTGTAGCAACTTTCTAACTTTATAAGAGCAATATTTAAAACGTGTCCCTATTTTTTGGGCTTTACCCTCCCCCTGCATTATTTTGGCCTTGTCCAGATTTTTTGTGCTAAGAGGCTGAGAGCTATGGGTGCATGCAGTACCATCCCTTTATGTCACATATGTAGAAGATTACTTAAAATAGTGTTTATTGTTGTATGTTGCAGGTAATGCCAGATATGCCTTGGTGCCATTGCTGATGACCCTCTGTAGCCTCCAATCAGTGTTGTAGATATCATACAAAACCTCACTAGTGCAATCACATATCACTAACATATTCAGATTGCTGATATGACACTTTTTCTACCTGAGTATATATGGAAGTGCACACTAGTTTGCTCCGGAGATGTGCAGTAAGACATTTATGGTGTGCTTAATGCTACGTGGCATAGTGATACAAAAACTGTTACGTCTTGGGTAAGCTATAGTACTGATTGACAAGCCTGTGTCAGCATTCGAAGAGGAGCCAGGTGAAGAGTCATCTGATGATGTGGCAGCAGCATACCCCCATGAAAGGCAGAAGCAGGTGAAATATCTTACAATGCTTGCAAAAAGTCAGTGTCTGCTCTACAACTAGAGGCAATGACAAGACATATACAGAAAAAAATGTGATATATGAAACAACAAGTCTATGTAATTCATTACAGTGCACTGACTGCCTACACTATGAATCACACAGTACCATACTCAGATTTGTAAGAATGGTAAGTATGGAAGTCAGCATTACATGCACAGGTGAGGGGTAATCTGTGAAAGTTTAGATAGAAGTGTCATGGATGGCACATACGTTAAGTATGGGATACTGGATATCAGAGATTGTGTCTTGAAGTGATAGTGTAGAGTTTCCAGTGATGGAATTCTGGATATTTGTAGCATGTAGTGCAGGAAATGGTTAACATGGATGTGTGATACGGAATGTCACTGAGGACCCAGATGTTGGTGCTTAAAGCAAGATGGTGGTTACTACACCATGCTTTAGGTACTGGTATAAGATAGCTGTAGTTCACCTATAGCAGATTGGGCTGACACTGAATTGTGGGACCCTGAGGAACATTCCTGCTGCATTTTTCCCACACTGGAGCCATACAAGTACTGACTATGTCCAAGTGAGTGTCCATGGTTAATGGTGGAGGCCACAGTGAAGGATCACATGCATCCAGCTGAGTGTCCATGGCCATGAGTGGAGGCCACATTGGAGGTGGTTGATTGTCAGTCATATCCAGGTGTGCATCCATGGCCACATTTGGAGACAGAGTGAAACATTTATTTATTTATTTGTCTTTGTTGATCAGGAAAAGTCCGAATGGGCAAAACCCATTTTTAGCAGAGGTCTATGGAGAAAAGCTCCACATTTAAGTTGCACATAATGAACATTTATATTTGTTTAAGCAAAGTTTTGAAACAATTTCACTTTTCTGTCTTAACAGTGTGGGATTTCGTTCCAGCATTTTGACACATAATAAGAGTAGAGAGAGTCTCCAGCAGTGTTGAATGTTATATGAAGTAGCGCATCAACTCTGATGATGGGTGTAAAAATAGTAAACGTGTTATTTAAGTGTTATAATGTACTATCAGATGTATATCTAGTGATATGTGAGCAGCTTAAGGTAATGTTGGAAATGTTTTGACTTCAGAGTGGGATATGACAATGTGATTAGGTGTTTTGCCTCATGGTTTGTGATAAGGAGGGGTGGAGGAGATGTGATTAGTCAATAATAAAATTATGGTGCAATGTTAGTCTGATGTGTGTATAGACTCATACCTCACAACTGTCCCTAATTTTCAGGGACGTCCCTGATTTTGACTCAAATGTTTGCTCTGTCCTTCTGAATCCCTCCTAAAACTATTGACTTTGGGCAGAAAGGTGGTGAATTACACTTAATGAATAATGACAATAATTAAGAGTTATACACTTCTTTTACTTCAGAAAAGGTGTATTAATTCATATGCTCTGATTCTCTCAATGTTTCAACTTGATAGCACTAATATTTTAAAATTGTCCCTGATTTTTTCTTGACTTTTCCCTGATTCTGTTCAAATTTGTCCCTGATTGGTTGAGAGGTCTGGAGTGGGTGGTAAGCCTGCAGTTAATGCAAGATAGTTTGAGGTGGTGATTGCACTGTGATGGTGAAGTAGAGTAATACGCCAAGAAGTATATTAGTATAGACATTGGGTCAAATGTTTTGGAAAGGTCAAGGAAATGTGAAGAATCAAGGTTGTCCTCATTTCCGTATTGGTTTACTATGTTGGTGAAGTTGAGGAGGGCAGTAGTAGTACTTTGGTTGGGCCTGAAAACTGTGTTGGGTGTTGGAGATGAGGTTGCGTTTGGTTATATGTTTCATAAGATGAGAATTAATAAATTTCTCAAGGATTCTAGAGAGGGGTGATAGGACAGCAATAGGTCTAGAGTTTGTTAACTCTGTTGAAGTACCTCCTTGGTCAAGGGATATAATAATGTTTTTTTTTTTTTTTTGCAGCTGAATGGGACATAGTTTTCATGTATTGATGCGTTTATAAGAATGGAGACAGGAAAGTTTGGTGCTTCTCCACCTATTTTGAGAAACTCGGTGGGATGGTTATTGGCAGTTGAGGTTGTTGCTTTTAACTTTGCTAGTCATTTTATGGTTGATGTTGGGATGGGATGAAAACTAAAAGACAGTGGGCCAGATGCAATAAAGCCTTCACTAAATGTACACAGATCTGAGTGAACATACAACACAGACATAACTCACACCTTCTTCCTGCTAATTTTAGTTTTCCTACCGATATTTTTGCAGTTTTATATATCGACTGGGATTCATAAAGGTTGCCATAAAGTGTAGACTATATTTTTATTTATTTATTTAACAGTTGTTTACCAGGACAGTGTGACTGAATGACAGCTGTACGTTTTCAGCAGAGTCCTGGGGAGAAAAGCTCCACAAAGTTACAAAGTAGCTTAGTGAAAAGAGATTAACAATACTTTAGAAAGAGTGATTAACAACAGCTTAAAATTATTAACAGTAGCTAAAAATGATTATAAATATGTAAGAGAACATCCTTGAGTAAAGGGTAGCATTTTTTAACAAAAGTTAAGCAAACACCTTTGAGTAAAGTTAACAGATAAGCAAAAGGCGAGATTGTCTAAGCATATGATGACAGCATTTACACTAAATGTAATATTTCTGAGTAACTAGAAAGCACAAAAAATGTGATAAGAATTTTATTGATGAATAGCTTGGCTTGGGAGTGCCTTCTGTGTGGAGTCTGCATGTCCTCCCCGCAGTTGGGTAGCGTTCGAAAGACATGCGTGCGTAAATGGGCATGCCTTCGTTGAAGGTTGGGCATCGAGCTGGCACCTTGGTGTTTCATAAAAAATCTACTGCCAATCATTAGCAGACTGGAGTTCCGCTGTGGCAACCCCTTACCGGGAAAAAGCCGAAAGACAAACAACATACTGTGTACACTTAGTGTAGGCTTTATTGAATCCGGCAGAGTGTGTTGCTTTTGAATAGATGGAAGTGGGGGGGGGGTGAAGTGACATGGCCATTGATTAGTGATACAACTGACAGAATAAAATAGATGTTGAATGGAGTGGCAATGGATTCTATGTTGTTTGAAGCAGAAGGACATGGTGTAGTGGTATGTAGCTTGGGGTTGTTTTGGTGCTTTTTTTGGAGATTACTATAGTATGACTTCTTGCCATATTTACAAAGATCTTGGTATGTTTTCTGAGATATGAAAAATGTTGGTAGACATGTTGCATCTTGTTCTTATACCGTTCTTTCCATGCTTTATCTCTTTGCAGCATGAGGTGTTTGGTCTCTCTTGCCAGCCATGGTGCTGTGTTAGACTTTTACTTTCTTGTCCTAACTGGTGCTAAATCATTTAGTGTTTTTAGGAAAGTGTAACTGAAGTGAGTAACTGCTTCATCTAGGGGCATTACTCAATACATTCCAGTTGTAGTGGGACTGGGATGCAATAAATATATCTTTGTCAAATCTGGTTAAATGGTGTACTTGTTTATAGATTGCTTGGGTGAACCATGTTGTTGTCTTATTATACACTGTGAGAGGTGGTCACTTAAAGTACCTGGTATGAAACCAGAAGATTTTATATTATGGGGTCTGTTTGTCAAAATCCAGTCAGAGTGTTCTGCGTGTTGGAGTTTTTTAGTTGGGTGAAACTGAATAGGTGATTAGAGTCCTTGAGTTTACTAAGGTTTATGAATTCCTAATCTATAGCCTGGTCACCTAAGATGAAGGTTTCCTAGGGAATTTTGTCAGATAGCCAGTGCAGGATATTTTCGGCTGTGGTAATGTTATTACCTGGCAGGATGTATATTGCTGAGATACATATCAATTTTTTTGTTGATTTTGAGGTATGCAATCAGAAGTTCAGCATTATTACATTTTGCGATGTTTAGATGGGCTGGGGTTATTTCTAAGTTATGTTGATAAATAATGGCAATACCATCTGCTCCTTTCTTTAAGATTTATATCCATTCTGAGTGCATTAAAACCTGAAGGAATAGGTTCGCTGATGGTGATTTCTTGTTTTAGCCAGGTTTCAGTTGTGTTTACAGTGCTGATGGAGTAAAAATCTAGACATGCATGGGTATCATGAATTTTGCTGCAGATGCAGCAGAACCAGAATAAGTACCAGAAACATTCAGGTGAACAGCTATGACCATAAAAAACAATGCGGTCTGCCATCTGTCCAAGTGGTACCTGCAAGAGCATAGCTGCCACCAGCATGGCTACTGTGACCATTGACCATAAGCTATAGAGATGTAATAATGATTGCCACAGAGATAATATTGCCCTTATTCTTCCCATATCCAGTACGATGGTTGAAAGTCTTCATGCAGAACAGTAAGCAATTCTAACACGGTGTGATTATCTCTTTTTTTCCTGGATCACCACCCTAAACATTCAATAACTGATGCAAAAAGTAATACCCACATGACTGGATAATCAGGATTCAGGACAGAGATGGCCACAAACATGCTTTTCTCCATTGATGTTTGCACATCTGTGGCTGTGGGGCCCACTGATTCTGGCTACACTGGTGCTGAATATATATCTTGGGTGGAGATGGCAGAGATGAAATATTTTACACTAAAGAGAGGTGATGTTGGAGTTTGTCACTGTGGCTCTTTGTTGTGCCATGTGATCTCAGGAAGATTGTCGGTACATGCGAATCATTGGTTGTATGCAGGAACCTCCATGTCAGCCAATACCTGCCATCTCACTGACCCTAGAACCTTCTTTGGTAGGTATATTTTTGTTCTGCTATGTGGGGTAACTGTGTGGGGTAACTGTTTTAGCACTGTGCCACAGTGTGGCAACTGTGGACATGTGTGCTGTATTTTTCCCCCAGTGACAACAACACAGTGTGAGTGCTGATTGTATTACAGGGCCAGCACAGCCATTAGTGCACTCTGCTCCATTTGTGCTTACCCAGAAATGTGAAAACAGTCACACAGCAGCAAAATAACTCAGTAAGCCTGCTCCATCCAGCTCCCTCAAGAGGACTAGAAGCTACCAGTTCCATGCACTCTTGCTAATTTCTACCTCCAGACTACAGATTGGTCTGCCTGTATGATGTACCAAAGTTAGATATTGCTTCCCACTAGAAAGGCACAAAGTTCTAGTTGTACCCTATTTTATGGCTGGTTAAACCCCACACGTGGTGGCAAACTAGATCAAGACACACACACATATCATGGCCAGTGCTGTGTTATTGCATAATATGCTCTATTATATAACTGTGTGTGTGTGTGCGTGTGTGTACATTATATTTCAGTATATGCAAATATCCACTTTCTTCATAATTGTATTCTGCATGCACTAATATGGTCTCCCACAAAATGGAGAACATGTATTTTATCAAGCAACAATGGGGCTTGAAGCACGGCCATTTTATCAGATAGGTGTTTTTTTCTCAATGATCTCTGAAATGTGATAATAACAAAATGCAGTACTTACTTCAATTGCATGCTACATGACCAAGTGCAGCTCATGCACAAGCACTTACAACAACTGAGGTACATGCAGCTATTTAGCCAGGACATGTTACTAAAGAATTGCATAACACAAATGACAGTGGTAATTGACCTACCCAGCTATTTATCAGTCACTGTGCTTGGATATTTATGCCACATATGGTGTGCCCACCTGTGAATCTTGGCCATGTAGCTGGAACCACCATCCTCACTATTAACCATGTACATCATGCTGTCATAGATGGACATCATGCTACATTGCTGGCTTTTGCAGCATGCAACATTTCACCCTAGCTATCATTGTCACTCATGGGCTGGCAAGTGGACATGTTTCAGCAAGATATAACTCTGGCAAGGATCCCTGAAAGTGGAGGAAGAAGTGTGAATTTCTTTTACACATAGGGGTCATCTGCTAGGTGGTTATGAAGGCCCTCTAGGCAAAGTGGTTCAATCTATTTATCTATGTATCTACATACAGTATGTTTGTGTCTAGCTATCTATGTATGTATGCATGTATCTATCTATATATGTATTTATATATATATATATATATATATATATATATATATATATATATATATATATAGTCCCTATTATATGAACAAAAATTAAAAATCTGGAATGGCTTAAAAGTCAAAAATGCCATTCTTCGAAATAGGTATTGTGGGGGGATGCACTCCCACACCCCTCCCTAATTATATATGCCAACTCTGAGATCGCACTACAGTGAGGAAAGAGCAAATTTTCCGATCTTCAGTGTACCGCAATCTCACAATAGCGATTTCGAAGAATGCCATTTTCAAATTGTCAGCCGTTCTAGATTTTAATTTTTCGTCGATCTAATAGGGACCCTTGACGATTGGATGGGAGATCAGTCACCCTGCTAGACAGGGGTCCAGAGAAGTAAATATTGTGGGAAGAAATATCCAAGGATTGTTATGGCTAGGCTTGTATAGGCCCTACGGCTGACAGACTAGTACCAACCTATGAATCTATGAGAGTGTGTGTGTCTGTGTGTGTGTGTGTGTGTGTGTGTGTGTGTGTGTGTGTGTGTGTGTGTGTGTGTGTGTCTCTCTATCTATCCTTTGTTGACGGATCTAGTCCCACTAGGCTACCACTCTCTTTTCTTAGAATACTCATGGTGGTATTTATATTTGGTTTGAGAAATTTAGCACCAGGAAACTTCCTCTATTCTTTTGTCAATGAGTGCCATTTGATATTTTATATATGCATAACCTACCACCTCCTTAGGTAGGTAGGACCTAAGTTTAGCATCTTATCCAAAAGACAGCACACTCAGAAGTGCCCCATGCTCAAAGGAAAGTGTGCTACCTGTTGAGCCATTGACCCTGTGTGGCACATGCGTGCCAAGGTGGTGAGTGCTCTCATATACATTACCTGCTCTGACCAGCAGAGCCAGCATTAACGCACTGATGTCTGGAGGCAACATCTGGACCACCCAGTCAAAGTGAAGAAGAGGGTAAGAAGACCATCCTCCTACAGTAATATTTGTATTTCTGGTGAGTTATTTTTAGCACGTTTGAAAAAAATAAGAAATATACATACTTCCAGCTATCAGTTTGAGGTGCTCATTAATACTTTTTTGGCTTTAAAGATGACAGAGACTGCTATGCAATGGGCTGACAAACATTCAGTGAGAGTAAATGGACTATGTTTTACATGTTTTGACTGCAAACTTTCTCTATACTGGGGGATTGACAGAATAACAGAGAAATGTAACATTTCTTAGGATTTGTTATGGTCGAGAAGAGAAGCTTGAGAGTGGGGTCTTAGGCTTATTATACTGACATAGAATCTATAACGAATATGTCACTGCTTGATAACCAAAAGCAATTGACTCTAGAATTATACAAACTATAAGATGACAATAATGAAATGTAATCTCAATATGTGAAGTGTATCAATAGATAGAAAGATTATGTGTTGTACATTTCTACTTCTAGTGCTATACTTACACTCAGGATTGATTATTTTAAAGAGATACAAGAGCAGATACTGTGCCAGGGTTACATCAAGATATAAGAAGATGGCTATGAATCAAATATATTTTAATAGGTGCACATATGTGGGACTGGAATACTTGATTATTTTAAAATAACAGTGGTCCCTCTCCACAAAGGTGGTGCCTCAACGGATCCTGGAAACTATCGCCTCATAAGCCTGACTAGCTTGGTCTGCAAAGCTATGGAAAGGATCATCATGGACCTCATAAATAAAGATATTGGGGACCTACAGACACTGGATCCTACCCAGTTTGGCTTTGTTAAGGGCAGATCCTGCCTCTTAAACCTGGTTGATTTCTTTGAAACAGTCACCAAGGCCATTGACGAGGGGAAGGTGGTCCACACAGCCTACCTGGACCTCGCAAAAGCCTTCTATACAATACCCCACTTGGGCATTATAGATAAGCTCACCAGCTTAAATATAAACCCCTATATCACTAGATGGGTTGCAAACTGGCTCAAGGACAGAACCCACATGGTTAGAATTGCTGGAGCCATGTCAAACTCCAAACCAGTTACAAGTGGCGTCCCACAAGGCTCAGTCCTGGGACCACTCTTGTTCGGTACATATTTCTCGGTGGTACAGGCCAACACAGAAGGACTGTGGCTGACCAAGTTCGCAGATGACTGCAAACTGGGCGCCATAATCAACTCTCCAGCCGACACAAGCATCCTCCAAAAGGGCCTCATAGAAACAGACAACTGGTGCCAGAGCCATGGCCTCAAGCTAAACGCCAAAAAGTGTATAGTCATCCCCTTTGGCAAAAACAAAGTGCCCACAAATTACCACATAGGTGGTAATCCATTAAGTACAGAAGAAGCCATTAGGGACCTGGGGACCCAAGTTGATAGCAATCTCTCATTTGACAACCACGTGGCCAAAGTGGTTAGAAAAACATTTTTTATAGCCCACCTAATCATGAAGGGATTCACATCTAGATCAGGGGAGGTCATCGTACCTCTTTACTCATCCCTCATCAGGCCCATAATTGAGTACAATGCCCCTTTTGGGATGTACCTTACCAGACACCTGCAGCAACTGGAAAGACCCCAAAAGTACCTCACCAAGAGGATCAAAGGGCTCAAACAGATGCCATATGCTGCCCGGTTAAAGAAACTCCAGCTCTACTCAGTGGCATACCGCCTGCTCAGAGGCGATCTGTGCCTGACGTATAAAGCCATGTCCAACTCGGAATTAATGGACATGCTGCACCTCAGAAAATCCAAATCCCATCGAGCTACGCTCGAGAGACTTGAACCTCAGCACTGAAATAAATAGGACATGCTGGAGGGACAGATTCATAACCCAGAGGCTCCCTTCACTCTGGAATAAAATCCCAGTCCAGGTTAGGCAGAGTCCCACATTGACTCTCTTCAAGAGGAATCTTGATGAGTGGATGGGAGATCGTAGGTTTACCCCGGCTATCACTTCTGTGTCACTGTTAGACAGAGGCACAGTATACTAACCTCAAAAAAAGGCATAGCAAAATTAATTTAAAATGGGTGGCGAAAGCCAAACACACTCTGGCTAGGCTTATAAATGCCCTAGGGCAGATAGCCTAGTATGAACCTATGAACGTATGAACACTGGGCTTTGCTTTATCATAGTTTTCTTATTTAAATGGAAAAGTAGCGTATATTTCCTATGGAAAACCACATTGTGAAAACATGTTTAGTAACTATTTACTGTCTGAATTTAAACAGGAAAGAAGGTATAGCAATCTCAGGTGTCACAAAAGGCTAAAGTTCTGACCATGGCTTGGGTAACCTATGCTCTTTTAGAGGCATGGGTGCCTAATGGGGCTGACATGGGTATGATGATCATGCCTATCACGAAGGGGAAAGGGAGTTATTTTATGCCACTGCCATCCTTCTAAAGAAGGGTGGTAGTATTTAAGAACAATTCTGGGGTGAACATTTCACTGAACTATGAATGCAATTCCTTTCTTCGGTCCATAGAAAGATGTATGTTCTTGTGGAGGAATGGTGGATGGACCTGAGAGAATTGTCCCACTACCTAAGGAAATGGACTAGAACTTCAAATAGGAAATGTATTGACAGCAACTATTAAAACTAGATAATTATATTTGACTATGAGCACAACTGGGAGTGTCAAACTTCTGTTAAATATGTTTTGTTATATTTTATCCTCGGGTATTATACTGTACATTTTTTGGTATGTTTATGTATTGTTACTCTATTAGTTATTGCAGAATAAAGTTGTACAATCCCCCCCCATAAAAAAAAAAAAAAAAAAAAAAAAAGAAAAGGAAAAAAATGCCCCAGTTATGAGATGTTGATGAGGGCACAGAGGCAGAGGCAACTCTTGTTGCTACCTGGATAACATCCTGTTTGGAGTTCAGGGATGCATGATGGTCAGCAGTCATGAACAAAAAACATATCATGGTAATTGATGTACTTTGGGAAAAAAAGTCTATTAGTTTGCACATTTAGTTTGTTATTAGCCCTCATTTACTGAGAGTTCTAACATTATATTTATATTTGCAGGTCTCATATAATGTTGAATTTCACAGCCCCTGAAGGTTAATGACAAGTTAATTGTGTGACCCCAAGTACAGGACAAACGGATTAAAAAAGTCAGATGACATTGTGCTGATATGTTACAATATCATCTGATAATATTAACAATTAAAAGAAGGAAAATACTTGTGGTCATCATTCTCAGTAATTTGTATAATCCCATACTGCATCTGTGTGGAATGGTTAAGACTGTGAAATAGGAGGCAAGTGACCAGTTAAACCTAGTTGTGTTCAGGCTTACTCTACTCATTTCATGTGGCTCCCAAAAACAGCATAATGCTGAGACTATCTGCTTTTGTACAGCTAAAGGTTTACTGCTACACTCTCAGGGCATCATAAAGCTTCAGTCCCAGTAAGGCATGTGGGATTGTTTTCAATATATTTAATTTTATTTATCAAATAATTAGAAATGTAATAATGGGAAGCTGATTACTAATGTTGTTGTGTCTTTCGGCTTTTCCCAGTTAGGGGTCGTCACAGCGGAACTCCGGTCCGCTAATGATTGGCAGTAGATTTTTACATGCAGAGTTGCCAGCTCTGATGCACAACCTTCAACGAAGGTATGCCCATTCATGCATGTCTCCACACAGAAGACACTTTAGCTGAGAATTGAACAGGACAACGTCTTACTGTGAGGTGACAATGCCACCACAGCACCACCACGTAATGTCTGTCTTTATATAGTCTAAGAAGGTATGTCTCAAGTTATCCACTCCCACATGGACTATAACGGAGTCATATTGATACTTAGGGGTAAGTGAATGGAGCCTTCATATGATCTGGTAAATCCTGGCCCTTGACAGGCAACTAACTGCAACCTTCTCCTTATCCAGGCTGGTAAGAAGGGCATCCATGTGCCTCACAATGGAGTCTCCTATAACCAGAATATTGAGTTGTGGAGTGTTTTGCCCTATGGGCTTGATAGTTAGCACACAATTACACATGGTTTTATGTCTTGTGATGGGGATTGTTTTGTTGTGTGCATGTGGAGTTTCTGAGAGCTGAGCCTGAGAGGCCTTTGCGGTTTGTGTAAGTTACATGGGAGCACCTCCTTATATGTGAGCCTATGGTGTAGTCCTTTGTCGGTGAGGTGAATTGTGTGTGCAAGTCACTGACAAGCCATTTGTTGCTTTTTGTCTGTATGTGAGAGTCTAGTTTCCAGTGTCTGTGTGTAACTGCACCTCTCACATACTATATTTGTCTGTCTGAGAATTAAGTGGTTGTCTTTGTACACAAGGCAATTGTTACATTGCCTCAGAATGCCCATGTCCACCAGTACGAAAGTGCCCGTGCATGACTGCAGATCCTAATGTGTACTTGCAAGGTATTGGAGTGGAGGTTGTAACTGGATGAGGGAAGGGTGCTCACACGGTATAATCTGCAGCTAACCTAACCAGTGATGCTTACTAGTACCAAATCAGATGCTGACTGAGCAGTGATAGTCCTGGGTGCTTTAATAAGGCAAGACAGGCCCAACTAGTCCTAATTAAATGCATAAATGCTGCTCACTGTGCAAACTAGTTGCTCCAAGAGTAACACAGGACTGAGGTGAAGTTCCAAGGTGTTATTTATAGGGAAATTTCAACTTCTGGTGATTTTGTTTATACAAGGCACCAGTAACCCTGCTGTGAAAATAGCAGCTTTGCACAAATGCCAAGCTTGTATACGATCAGAATAAAATCAAGAAAACAGCAAGTCACCTTAATAGTTATTAAATGTATTAGCAAAAGTGAGTGTAAGTTCAGGGGACCTTAGGGTTTGGTTTGGTACGGTACATGCCATGGATGAGATTTTACAAGAAAGGTGTTTTAAGGGGGTAGTGGTGTGTGCTTTGAGTCACTGGGGCAGGGTGATGTCTTGAGGAAGTTCAAGACAGATGATGGCATTGAGCACCATGCTGGCATGGGAGCAGTTTGGGAGGCTGCAAGCAAATTTGCTAATTTTGTTGAAGATACTTCGTAGTTTTTGTTTCACAGAGGAGTTGAGATTTGTGAATACTGTTAAGTATATAGGAGAGGTAGGAAGGAAGATAGGTAACAGCTATTTTTTTTACTATGATCACTTAGAGGGCGCTTTGCTTTGTAAAGAGAGCCTATATTGCAGCATCAGTGTGTAGATCAGATTTTAACTTATCAATAACTTTCAGTAATTTTGTGTTGGTGACGTTTCAATTTTTGTTTTGTTTGAAGAGATAATATTAAGGTCAGTGATGTTTTCATTTATGTTTTTAGGAATCAATAGGGTTAGTTTGGTAATATTTGGGTTTAAGAGCACATGAGATATACTTAATCTGTTTTCAATGGAAGTGAAAGCTTTCTATGTGATAGTTTCTAAGTTAAGAAAATTTGGGGCTGAGCAAACTAAACTTGAGTTGTCAACATATTGTATTACGGTGGCAAGTTTTGATTCCTTGTGCATGCCATTAATGAAAATATTGAAAACTATTGGCCCAAGTATGGAGCCTTGTGGGACTCTTGCAGTGATTGAAAGAAATGCTGAGTGGGCGTCTTTCAATTTTACAGACAGTGTGCAATTGCTTTTGTAGCTGGTGAACCAGCTAGTTGCAAGAGTTGTGAGGCCTATACGATTTAGTCTTTTAGGAGCAGCTCATAGGTAAGCACCAGGATAGCAGCCCTTGCGAGCCATCATTAGCATAGCCAATTTCCCTTTTTGTGCTGAAAAATAACCTAGACCATTTGGTTATAGATTAGCCTTACCCATCCCATGGTTAATAATTATATATTACCGCTAAAAAGAATAGCTGGGAACATACCATAGATAATTTGATGGGGGCAGTGCATGTGATAAAACATTTAAGACATGCCTATGTCTAACAGTAGTATAAAGGGTAGTCCTGGGGTAAATTCTCTGTTTCCCATCCATAGATCTAAGCTTTGCTTAAAGATGCACAGGGATGAACTTTGTTTTATGTGGATGGAAAGTCTATTCCACAGCAGTGGTACCCTCTGAGATATACCTGTCCCTCCAAACCATTCTGTTGATGTTGCAAAAGAGGTTTAAGATCCCTAGAATGATTTTTCTCTGATGCCATTTGACTTGCTGATGCATACTAAATCCATCAGTGAAGGGTCAGTGGATACCTTGGATACCTTACATGCCAAACATAGGTCACCTCTTAGTCTGTCGGATACCGAGTATAGGGATAGGGCTTTGAGTCAGTCCATGTAGGAAATACTGTTCAACCCTCATATATTTTTACTAAGGTATCTCTGTGGGCATTCCGGTTGTTGCATGTATTTGGACAGTTTATGCGAGACTATGTCAAAGGCTTTTGACAAGTCCAGGGAAAGGTGGAGACAAAATTACCTGAGTTTTACTTTGATAAATGATATTTAGGAAATGTAACAGGGCAGTTTTGATGCTGTGGTGGGGTTGAAGCCATGTTGGATAGGAGAAAGTAATTAGTTGTCAAGTAGAAAGGTTAGGAATTGCTGATGTATGCATTTTTCAAGAACTTTGGAGAGAGGAGAAAGAATTGCTATAAGCAATGGTTTGAAAGTTTGGTGGATGCACCACCTTTGTGTAATGGGAAGGAAATTTTCCATAGGGGTGGAATAAAGTTTACTATAATGGCTCTTTTAATTAGGGTAGATTCAGGGTAGCAAATGGTGTCAATAGCTATATGAGGAATTTGCATGGCAGGTTGTCAGGGGCTAGTATTTTGGGTTTCATTTTCAATTAATTTTCTTGCATTTGATAAGACTTTAATATCATGTCTGATTTTTTTTTTTTTTTTTTTTGGGTTTCAACCCCCCCCACTAGTATTTTGATCCTTATTATACAAGCTTTAATAAAAATATCCAACTAGTGAAAACCTTTTTTAGCTCAGAATTTAAATTTCAGTTTGAGTGTCTCATCTTGAATTCTAACCTCCTTTTCATTTTCCAAGCTGCTTACAATCATTATCTTTCTTGTTTAAGCTGCAACAACAAATTGTTTCCATATTTATCCACTTAACCTACCAGAACTGCCACATTCCCTGAATTTCTTCTTCAAACCCACTCATTACAACTAGTTTTAGAAAAACTGTCAATGTTTTTCGATATTCATCACTCTGTCTTCATCATAGTGAACCTTCAATAACTTCTGTAAAGGTATCTGTTTATAACCAAAGCTGCTCTTCTGCATCATGCAGCTGTCCTTCTACCTTTTTCCTCTTGCAAACTAAAACCATTACAGTTTAGTCTCACAGAGCATTTTTAACAACATCCTACCATACTCTCATGCTTTCTTTTTTTAATTCTCATTCTACAGTATTATCAACTGCACTATTCCTATAAATTCTTCCATCTTTTCTTTTATCCTCCCTTTCCAGGTTTTCCACTTAAAATATCTACTTATTTCTCCACTGATTTTAGAGTCTCATGTGCAATGCTCAAGTTAAACCCAATGATGGGAGATGTGTGGAGGCATTATTATAACAACCAATCAGCAGTGCCAAGCATGAGCATTTGCAGAAATTAAATACTCTAACCCCCTTTGTAGGTATCAAGCCATACGACTTTCCACTTCTATCTCTGCAACAGTGTCTATCTTGACTGTTGTTATACCACAATACTTACTTTTCTCCTACAATCACTTTCCTTAACTGTACAGGTACATTAAAGTTTCCACATATTATTTCTAAATACAGTACTTTTTCTATCTGTTAGAGCTCTTTGTTGTGTTGTCTCTTAGTACACTCAGTCACTATTTTACTTCATATAGCAGAGTCTACAGTCACTACATCTGTCGCCAATAATGAAAGAGGTCTGTCACAAAGCCCTACATCTACAAGTTTACTGAGACCTTTGTCACTGTTTCATAGCCTGCAGTCACTACATCTGATGACAATATTGCAAGAGCTTCATCACAAAGCCCTACACCTACAACTTTACTGAGACTTTTGTCATTGTTTCATAGCCTGTGATCACTACATCTGATGATGATATTGCAGGAGCTCTGTCACAAAGCCCTACACCTACAAGTTTACTGAGACATTTATCATTATTTCATAGGTTGTGTTCACTGCCTCTGACCCTGATATTACAGGAGCTCTGTCACAAAGTCCTACATCTGCAAGTTTACTGAGAATTTTGTCATTCTTTTACGTAAGCATATTTATCATGAAGAACCTTTCTGCATATTAACGTTAATCAATTACATACATGCCTGCTCTGTCAAATAGTAAGAACACTTACTAAGTTAGCCACTGACTCCATTTGCTTGACCAGTAGACTATGCTGTATATAACAGGTACTTCATCTCAGGAAATGATAGAAAACCTGTTTTACTTGCATCTCTTTGTTAATTGCTTTGTTCTGGCTATAAAGTGATTGCTCTCATTTATGCATTGACCTTTAAAATGAACTGAGGGTAGGAGACCGACTATGCTTGGCTTCTCTTGGCTCCCTACCCTACCCCAAATCCCCAAATTCCCACACACACCCTCTTACTGTAATATTATAATTCCAACCTACACATTTCACTTGTGAATCTTTTTCCAAAGCTCTCCCCAAATCACCTTACTACTTCTATACATACATGTCTGTTTCTTGTGTTCTACTTCACCTCTTTTTGAATTTTTAGCCCAATGCTCAACTATCTCCCTCTCCCATACTGCTCTGTACTATGCCCATGTTTAGTCACACCCTCCTTAATAGTAGCTATCTATTCCACAATCTATCATTTACTTTTCCCAATTAATCTCTCATTTTTCTTATTTTTACTACATTATACTCTAGCCTGTAGTATCCTTCTATTCCATGCATTCCAGAGAAGATACTAGAACAACCTACCATTCTTCTTTGATAAACTGATACTTCATTTAACTCCACCTCCTGCAAACTCCCTCCAATTCCAATTGCACTCTAATCGGACTACTACACAGCATCCCCCTCCCACACCTCGCCCATATTACTCTAACGGCACCCCCCTTTTTCCTTACACTACTATACATAGTAATTTCATTTATACTCTACCCCCATAAATGCTTCACTTCCAACAGCGCTAATTCACCCCTCTACTTTCTTTTCAGCTATCTCACTCTACACCAGTCTTGCTGTTTTACTTATGCCTCTCATTTCTCTTCCTTCTCCTTTCTGCCTCAACTCCTCCAGCAACTCTACTACAAAAGCATACCTCAACTATTAGCTCATCATTACCACTCAATCCCTCCACCACAAGCTCCTCCCAAATATCCCAAACACTGATATCTATACTGATCTTCTATTCACACCTTAACGTCCTCAATATTAACCACTACAACCTAAAACTAATACAAACACCCAAATTACATAAAACTCATAAAATAAATAGATGTTCTTTCATGGCCTTAAACGTGTTCATAGGTTCATAGGTAGGTACTAGGCTATCGGCCCAAGGGCCTACGCAAGCCTAGCCAACAACATTCATCTCAACCCAGGTCCCATTCCTACTCCTCTACTTCTTTCAGCTGTTCCTGTTAGGGATTGCCACAGCAGATCATCTATTTCCATTTCTTCCTGTCCTCTGCGTCTTGTTGTGTCACACCAACCACCTGCATGTCATAGCCCAAATTCCGCCAGCACACTGAGGGTAACAGTGCTGCTGGAAGTCGTTGTTAACCCAGACCTTGATCCTGTATGTAAATCTGTATTGTTGTCCACATATGTCATTTGGCAAACGTTTTACACTGGATGCCCTTCCTGATGCAACCATATCCATTTATCCGGGCTTTGGACTGGCATGAAGAAATACACTGGCTCCTACTACACAGACAAAAAAACAATCTTATTACTCTTAGTATCAGGAGCATGTGCATAAACTGACACTCTTTTCATGCCTGGTTAACACACTCTAACCAAGACATCCTTGCTATTACAGGGGCTTGGTTAAAACCAGAAATAAAAGATACTGAAATTCTTCCCCCTGGTTACAGCATTATCAGAGTAGACAGAGCACATAAAAAGGTGATGGACTAACCCTAATTTTCGTTAACAACTTTATGGTTTCCCCATACTCAAATACTATAACAAAATTCTGCACAACTGAAATCCATATAACATTTCTAAAACGTAACTAAACGTACCTAAAAACATCTGCATAGTTATTTTACACATCCCTCCTGGGCGAAGCATTCTCATTCTAGAAATGATTCTAGCCTGGATACCTAAACCAAAAAGAACTGCAGATACTCCACCAAAGGCTGCCTGCCCACAAAGATTCCAAAGGAAAAAAGAAAAAAACTGGTACTGGCCACCACACTGAACAGCTTCAAAACTTTTATTTAAAACACATTTAAAAACACAGGAATTGGCGCTTTCAGGACCAAGCCCTTCTTCAGATACAAAACTCAAACGAAACTGCAGTTTTTATATTGCTCTTCAGTTAACATTCAGTACCGCACCCTCCTTTTCTTTAGTGCAGGTATTAAAGGTATAACCCCATTTAAACCTGGGGTTTTGTATGCTGCTAGCTCAATGATCCATTTAGTTTCATTCAACTCTGAATAGATGATAGACAAAAAAATAGCCAAGGTAGTGGGAGAAAAAACAGTTTTTGGCTTTAGAAGAAATAAAAATCTGAAGGATTTATGATGTCATGAAGGGAAGACAGAAAAAAGTAGGAACAATTTTACACAACATACAGGTACATGAAAGTGCAGAAACTGCAAAGCATGTGAGTACATTGTGGAGGCAGAATCATATGTACACCCTGTATCAGGAAAACAATATTGTTTTGATCTGTATGCAGATTGTAGAACAAAGAATGTTGTTTACCTGGCTGTCTCTTAGGATGGCAGCTCATTCTATATAGGAAAAACTAACTGCATGCTGAAAAACAGAATTTTGAACCATTTGTCCTCTGTAAGATTAAAACATGAACATAATGCACTTTTCCAGCACATTTCTAAGTGTGAAAATCATAAGTTTAAGTTTATGGTTATACAATGTGTAAATAAAAACAAAAGGGGAGATGATTTGATTAATGAGACAGAGTTGAATGAAACTAAATGGATCATTGAGCTAGCAGCTGAAGTGCTGAAGAGAAAAAAAAAGCTCCTTCTATTCATAGCTACAACAAAACAAACTTCAAGATCTTTTCAGCCAATGATACTGAAATTGAATTGGTTTAGCTTACCAAACAACTAGGTATCACAACTGATGACAATCTCAAGTTTGACCTACACATACAAAACAGTATAAAAAAAAAATCAAAAACTAGGCATGCTATACAGCAATAAAAAGTTCCTCACAACAGCTACCAAAATGACCCTGGACAAAACCTACCTCTTGCCCTCACTGCTATATGGGGCCCCAAGTTTAATTAACTTACAGACCTCCCTAAGGAAAAAAAAACTGGAAGCTGCTATAACAAAATTGACAAATTTGCCATAAATACAGCCTCTCTGCCTCATCACTGCCATACATTCCCTATGATGGCTTGAACTCCCCCTCCACCTCCAATTTGTACAACCTACTATGGTATACAAAATCATCCACAACCAACTAGCTTGTTCTGCTCTTAGCCTATTAATCAACTTTCATATCCCAAATAAACATCTCATATCAGAAGACAAACATTTCCTCATAACTTATAAATCTAACAAAACTCCAGGCCTAAGCCTTTACTCCTGCTCTGTGGCAAAACCATGGAACTCTCTAACTATCAGAACTGCTACTAATCTGCACTCCTTCAAAACCTCTATAAAAGAATACATCAACATAGCTTGGATTTGCTCTTGTATGAGCCTAGGCTGAGGTAGTCTTGTACCTTTTTCGACCTCTACTCTTTGTATCCCCACTACTAACTTACCCAACCCTTCCTTTATACATACTCCCCTGAGGTTACACTCATACATTATACTCATCTAATTCCAACTATCCCCTCTATCTCACCCTACCCTTCTCTACCCATTCTATCCTACGTCTTTACTAATATAATCTGCTACCATATTTCATGACTTCTAGAATATTAATAATCATTATGCTAATCATCTATTATGTAAATAATATTGCATTTTCCTATTATCAGGCTTTCCATATAATTTATGCTTGAATGCTGATTTATTATGTCTGTTGAGTTTTTATACTGACAAACTAATGTATAGTTTTTGAAATTTTGTGCTTGAATGTTATGACTTAATTATGTCTGTCTATTTTTTATTTCTGTTAACCATATATATCTGGAGCTTTTCTCCCCAGGCCGCCGCTGAAAATGGATACATCATGACCCATTCAGACTTTCCCAGTAAACAAATTCCAAATAAATAAATAAACAAATAAATTTAATGAACCTTATATAAATCCTAACCATTTTCAAGGAAACAAAATGTGTTTCCAATTCTCCAGATTTTGCTGAATTCTCTATTCCCAAATGAGATGTTGTCACCTTTTCTCCCTCTAACTATTTCCCCTTCGTCTTAAAGTGACACTTCCTCTTCTACTCTTAACGGCTCCACTTCTACCTCTGCGCACTATTTATTTGTTATTTCTAATACATCTATTTATTTTCTATATATTTTCATTTTTGTATAGCCAGCTGCCTTCTCTTCCAGTTCTTCTGATTATACTTTCCCACTTATTTGGACACGGTATTCCTCCCACATTCCAGCTCACCAGATGTATACTATGGAATCCTTCCTTCTTCCACCCTTATTGAACAGCACCTTCTTCTCTAAGTTCACTTATCTCTACCCCCCCATCTGGATATAACATAACATGTACCTGCTCTTATTACTCCTATGTGCAGTTCTCTTTGGTCAAGGCTTAATAACAGCATGGACTGTTTTCTCCCAAAAGGGGATCATATCTTCCTACACTCTATCCACTCATAATTATTTCAGCATTCTATAGTCATTTCCTGTTTCTTTAAATCTGTTTAATCTTATTTTCCCTGCCAACGTCTTATTACCCTTAAGGTGGTTCTTCTTTTAAATTGTATTTTGTACAGCTCCAGCTAAATTTCTTAAACAACTCCAAAAGATAGTCTTTCTTTTTTCTACCAAAAGAGTGTTTTTTTTCTGTTACCCTCTTATTTTTGATGTATGTATTATTCACAATATAGCCCAGATATCCATAACTTCTCTTCCAAACAAGATTACTCTGTGCCCCAAAAAACTGTTTGTGCGTAACACTTATTATCATTATTTCACTGTATGTCTTCATGAGGCATAAGGAGTCAAACACATCCATCTTGGTTATATATTTACAAAAAACATTCATTAGAATAGCACCATTTATTTTGTGCATTGTCCCTATCAGGGATTCACTAAATATTCCCAATTCTGTACTATTAATGATGTTCTTACCCATATGTTCTCTTATCATTTTCCCAGGGATTTTACTTCCATTTTCACATTCAACTTTCATCCATTTTTGCCATAGCTATTCTGTGTTTTTATACAGTCTCAATATTGTCCTGCCCTGTATTGTATTTAAGCTTCCTGCACAGGATATGGGATTCCGGTTCCCCTTCAAAACATCTAAAACTCATAACATCTAAAATTAAAACATCGAGACCATAACAACTAAAATCCATAACATCTAAAACTCATAATATCAAATTTCATAACATCTAAAATGCATAATATGTAATACAGTATCATCAAACATTGCAAAATAACCAAAAACAAACTGTCGACACAGGTTAGGCTCCAGGTTAAAAACATATACCTTTAATATGACACAAGCGCTTTCACAACTGCTTCTTCAGGTGTATTCATCAATCTAAATGCAGATCCCTCCTTTAAATAGGATAAAAACATCACATGATCACAAGAAATAATGACTCACATGACCCACATGCTAATACAACTTATTATAAACTTCAGACATACTTTAAAAATGCATGCAATAAAAACACAACAGAAATAAACACACACGAGTAACAGACAACAAATCTATGTTATTCAAGCTAAAACTCAAATATATATATATATATGTATATATATATATATATATATATATATATATATATATATATATATATATTTAAACTTATAAATTCATCTCAATAAAGGCCTAGATTTTAACTTAGGTCTTAATGGCACCTGTTCATTTAGACCATGTCCTGTGTCAGCTCTAAGTATCACTATCCATTTGGCCTCTAATTCTTCTGTCCTATTATGGACATCCCCTCCTCTCAAACTTTCACAGTTTCTAGCAATGGCTAGAAATCTAAACACATGCATGGTACTGGCACTAGTAACATGCTTGGCTAAGGCATTGGATCTACTCTGTTTACTGATATGATAGACATGTTCCCGTATCCTCTCCTATCCTCTCCTTTAAAGTTCTATCAGTTTTTCATATGTAGAATTTTCTACACTCTAGGCAATACGCCAGGTATACAATGTGTTGGTTTTCACAAGTAGCCTGCACTTTAAAACTGCAACACCGATTCTGGTCAGGATGAATGAACTGATTGTTAATATCTATGTTACAGCAAAAAGAACATTTCCCACAAGGTTTTGTGCCTACATCACCCAAGGGTGTACGTATTTCTCTGGGTACACACAAGCGTCTCTTTAAGGATTTCCTATTTCTGAAGAGAAACTTAGGCTCACCATCTATCAAGCTCATAATTTCCATGTAAGTGGTTAGTATCCCACCAATGTTTCCGTATAATACTCATGTGCGATCTCACATTACTGGAATAGCATAGGGGTAGTTTCAACTTAGACTTAGTATCCCTCGCTTCCTTGTTCCTTTCTTCCCATTTATCTGAAAAGTAGGGCTTGGCCTTAGTATGTCTTTGGGCAACAATTTCCTGTATATGTTTCTGTACATCAGTCTCATCATATACATTTTTTAGCAACTTAATTCTAGTGGTCTCTATCTGTTGATGAAAATCAGTGTCCTTAACATTCAATCTGGATGCTCTGAAGACCTGATTCTGTATAACATTATTAAATATGTATGTGGGATGCATACTATCTCTACTCAAGAGATGATTCACATGACAATCTTTCCTGTGTAAGCATGTATATACGTGTACATCTTCATCCACATTAACTTGAACGTCCAAAAAGTTAATCTATTTATAGAAAGAAGTCGAAGTGAACTTTAAAAATGGTGTAGTTCTATCAATGTATCTATAGAATTCTAGTAAGTCTTCTTCTGTGCCCTCCCATAAAATGAAGAGGTCGTCCACAAATCTATGGAAAAAAGATATGTGCTTTTGATAGGGGCCATTTAACAGATGTTCCTGCTTCCATACTTCCATGACAGCGCTGGAGTAGCTATTGGCACAATATGTGCCCATAGCTATGCCGTTACACTGCCAATACACATCGTCTCCAAACAAGAACACATTGTTTTCTAAACCCAAAGTTAGTAACTTACTAATTTGTAAAATTTTCTCCACAGAAAAATCCCAAATACATTTCCAGAAACTTGGTAATGTTATCCACACCAAGAGCATTAGGGATGACAGTGAATAGGGAGACAACATCTAATGTAACCATTAAAAAAGTCTATTGTTTGTTCTGGAACTAATAGCATAAAGGTCCCTCAAGAAGTGTTCTGTATCCCTTAAAACATACTCTATAGTATTTAGCAGGGGTCTTAAACATTTTTCTATATAAATAGACACTGGTTCCATACACCAGTTCCTGCCTGACACTATCGGCCTCATGGGTGGATTCGTGACACTTTTATGTAGTTTGGGCAACCCTTGAATAATTGGTATTGTAGGATGAACAACTGAAAAATATTTCAACAAATTATCGTCAATTAGACCATTGTGAAGCATCTCAGTAAGTGATCCTTGTACTTTCTCTGATAAACATTTAACCATGCTATATGGAGTTTTCATGTAAAATACATGATCATTCAGCATATTAACCGTCACTGTATCATAGCAAACCTTGTGCATTACAACAACAGGACCTCCTTTATCGGTAGGCCTTATTGCAATTCGATCATTGCGTTGCAACTTCAGTAAGGCTTCATACTCATACTTAGTTAAATTATAATCCTGTCCCTTGAAAACATTTCTTCTATTATCCTCATTTAATCTATAAACGTCTTCAATACACATTTTTTCAAAGGCGTTTAAAGAGGACTAATTGCCGGTAAAAAAGTACTAGGCTTTCTGCAGACATTTAAGCCCTAAACTTGTGTATTACCAGCTTTTTTAAATAACATTTTGGCATCAAATTCCTGGTAAATAACTTAATATCAAATATGACATCATATGACTGTAGAGATTATGGCATTTGTGACTGATATGTTTTGTTTCAAACACCTGTAGCATTTACATTCAACATGGTGGACACACTTGTTAGTGTTTTTGAAATGCATGAAGTACAGACATTTCCATATAAGAATATACAAGCCTCTGCCCTATAAAAGTCTACCCACTATGTATACCTTCTAAAAGCTTTCAGAATTATGCTTCAGTTTTTGTTGCTTTTCCATGTTTGCATTTTTTTCTAAAAGGAATGAAAGCTCATACATACCAACAGACTTGATGATGATTCATATTTGAAATCAATGTTTTGAAATGGCAATACATTAGATGTGTTAAAATATAAGCACTAAGTAAGGACTGCACATAAATCTGTGATGATCTATTGCACAGCTTGTCTTATGGCATGGAATCTCAACAGCCTGCAATAAGTCAGAAGTCCCTCCGCACCAGAGTGATCTGTTGTACTTATGAACTATGAAATCTTCTTAATACAATTAAATATGTATAGCAGAATGTTACATACCCAGAATTCTATGATATTAATAGGTTCACTTGTCAGAAAAACTTCCTTTCAAACATTTTATCTGACATAATCCATCTAAGCTGCCACATTAAAATGAGTTGTGCTTTTCACTCGAAAGACTGCACCTAGTTCAATTAATTGAATGCTTTTTGTTATTATGAAACAGAAAAGATGGATGTTTTGAATGTTGTCCTGTGTACAGAATAGATATTACTAGCAATTTGGTTATCAGTAATCCAGTCTGAGAGACAGAGAGAGAGGGAGAGAAAGAGAGAGAGTGATTGATAGTGCAGGTAACATTAAAAATAATTATTAATTGCAGAATAATATGCATCCCCTCTTTGAGAAAAAGAAGAGCAAACAGTAACGTCATTAGATTAGTAAAAGGCAATACTAAGAGAAGGTGCATATGCATGTTTAGATGAATATGCAAAATTAAAATAATAAATTGTAGGATTATGCATTTATCAAAATAGATGCTTGATTTAAGTAGCCTTTGATGATTTTGATGTTTTGTTTATTCATTTATTTTCAAAATATTTTCTCCCATTGCCTGTCAGCTATAATTTACCCTACAATCCCAAGTCTCCAGGAGGCAGCTGTTATCAAGTCAAATATTAAAGCTTTAATTATTGCCCGGACTCCCCAGGATGCCAAGGCAGTCTGTATGAGTAGTTCTCCCACAAGGTCAATCCGGATATGTATGCTTATTGCAGCTATGACAAATACATGAGCTGCTCAATGGTTACTCAACCTTGACTTGTTAAACAACCCACTTCATCCATGCACTACTACTGTGGCAGATGGGGCTGTCTCTCAAACAGGAAAGCCAGCATCAGATACTACACTTTCAGTCCTCATCCAGTGCCCAGGTTACTAACTGACCCTGGTTTGTCTAGTCTACAACCTTGATTATATGTATCAGTGCTAAATAGATGCCATATTGCTGATATGACATTTTGTTTTTAAATGTTACTGTCTATTTTATGAAGTTATATTACTTAGTGTAATCAAGTATATTTGCGATTAACTGGAAATACTAAAAAAATGTGCACTTTTCTTATACATTAGTAACTGGAATTGTGACATTACCCCAGATTTTCTTAGTTATCTCAATTGAAAACTATAAGTGTGGTCCACTGTACGACTATATAGTGAACACCTGTAAAAAATTACACTTTCCATTTGTAGAGTAATCCATGTTGCTTAAAAATGCCTTGAAATGATTCAAGTGATATTATGTTTAAAGATTTCGTATAATATCTAGCAGGGCAATTTTTCTCTTATCCAACATGTCCTTTACTGCAGAATCTTATCCTCACTGCTCCTGTTTTACATATGAATTATTACCATATATCATTGTTGACATCATGATTAGTTTTGCAGAGATTTCACAATTTATAGCGTCTGCCTTGACCAGGTAAGAGAATGCAGGTGCACTGCCTATCCCCTAACAGTTACATTTCCTTTAGGTTCATGCTGTGGTTCTTATATATACAAATCAATAACATTTCTTAATCATTGGATATGTGTGTCTGTAACCCATTTGTTTTGTGTTTGAATATTTGGAATTTTATACAGGACACTGAAAAAAAAAACTCTGTTGATAAATTCTGCAATGTTTTTTGCATCTCCTAACAGAGAGTTACTTTTTCTTCTGTCTTGTAAGAGGTTTTCCACAAATAAATCATATTTGGCTTGGCTGCGTTTCCATGAAAGCAGATGCTGAAACAAAAATATTCTCTAGTGCCTATCTACCTTATGTCTCACCCTAAAAGCATATTATTGAGTTTAGACATGATCCAGAAAAAAAGGATGTGGATCATTCTGTTTTTCTTTTCTTTTGAGGAGATACAGGCTTGCCATAAATTTACCATGTATACTGTACAAACTACACATTGCTAACATTCACAGCTGCCATTATTTCTTCTGGTCTGGAGGCATTCAACCTATGATCACAGCAATCAGTATTACATTTCTTAAAAACGTGAGATCTCAGACCAATCTGTGTTCTTTGGAATGTATAATGCATTTCCATGTAAATTCATACATTACATTTAAAGCTCAGAGATTTGCTTACATGTAACTAAGTGTTAAGTACAACATATATAAATATATATCAAGAAATTGTTAAAACATCAACTTTCATGCAGATATTTAAATGATGCACTTAAATATTTGCAAAGAATCAGTAATCAGTAGAGACACATTTAATCCATTTGTCACAGATAAACTAAAATCAAAAGATTGTCTGTAGGGAAACTAAGTGTGATTAAATGAAAATATGGCACAGACTGTAAAGTACTAAATGACTGCAACATAAAGATTAGACAATGTTCTAGGAAAATATAACAAGTACTACAAATTAAAAATAGGACATTTTTTTTTGGCTTTCACAAAACACTACAAAAATGTAACAGTAAAAATGTATTATGCTACTACTAGCATAACACATCTTAAAAGCTAGTGTTAAACAGGTTAATTAAAACTCTGCCAGGGAATTTCCCATAACTCTGATGGTTGGCTCAACTGAACACCCATCCCATCCTCTCTAATAATTTAATTTAGTTAATAAATTGGTCTCTCTGAAATCCTCATCCCCCATTTGTTTTCAGTGGTGTCTTCTCTAGTCGACTTAAGGCAAACAGCCTGTTATGTTGGTATGTTCAGTTGTGTGTATAAAATGAACAGAATGGCCAGACTTCTATATTGATTTGATCATGTCAAGCACCTGTGGGGGCTTAGTGTATGCTACTCCATACAAATTTGAGCAAGAGGGATCTGCATGGGCTGGGTTAGCCCAAACCAGCTCCCACTGTATGTGTACTGTAATGAATTGTTGATTATAAGTTTAAAACATATCATTGGGATTTATTAAGCTGGTTATACTGACATTTGTCTCCAACAAAAATTTGTTATAAAGGCCATAACGAGTAGTTATTGACTCGAGTCGGGGGGAGGGGGGGGTCCACTGGATAAAAAAGAACATAAGTATTTGATGTGTTTAATGCAGCAATACGGGATGCACTACACTGAGAACTGTGACAGCTAACGATGAATCAAATTTATTCAAATAAACAAAGGCATTAATATAAATCAGGTTAAGGTTGATGCTAAAAGAAAATCTCAAAAGAGTAATGTCCACTTGAAATATTGCACGAGAATAAAGATAAAAATGAAAATATCAAGTTATTGTAGTAGGATTATCTACTTTATTGATGGTGAAAGTAATATGGCATACAGGCAAAATAAGGTTTTGAAAATATTACCACACCATTTTTGAAACACATTCAGATGACTAGGAAGTACCCTTAGAGAAAAATGCAGAAGAGTAGCTGAGCAGGTCATTAGTTAAAGGAAAACACGAAAAATACAATAATTAAAATTGCATTATTTTTACTAACAATGTGGAGATTTAGTGGTGGGGGAGAGAAATATTTTGCAACATTTGATTTCTGTGTAAATTAGGGTATGATGTGTCACTGCAGTGGCTTTGTAATACACCACTAATCATTTATAAAAGTGATAAATTCTAATAAAATATCTTATACATGGACATACACAAATTCAGTCACTGCTACACACTGTAAATAAGTGAATGCCATTCAAAGATTCAATGGGCAAGGTAAAATTTTTGGTTACAGTCTGGGCATCCGGCAGGACTCTGTCCTATGGCCATACTTATTTAGATTGTATATTTTAGGTATATCTTTTTCATCTGAGGTGTTCTGTAGACTGTATGGAGATGACATGAAACTGAGTAAACTGATTACATGTTACAGACAGGACATGCCTGCAAAAGAACTTGACTAAATTGACTATTTGGGCACAGGAGAATAATATGCTAAAGTTGCTAAATGCATCAAAAGCGAAGCATGTGAGGTTTGGGAGACAAATTGAAAAGTGAATAATATAGCACATAGTGATTTAAACTGTAGATTCGTTTAAAGACTTGGATATATGGATAGATCCAACTCTGAGTTTTTCTAATCTTATCCAACAATTGGTTAAGAATAGCTATAGAAGTATAGGTTGCATTAAAAGATCTATAAAGTCTAGGAAATTAAAAATGATGAAGTCATTATTTGTTAGTTACCTAAGACCCAAACTTGAATATGGAATAACAATATGGAAACCTTATGAGAAAACAACCATTTGTAAACTGGAAAAGGTACAATGGAAATATACCAAGGACATCCATGGATGTGAAAATATAAATCATTATGAACAACTGAAATATCTGAACTTGTACATGGTCTCATATAGATATTTAAGAGGAGACCTTATTCATGTGAGTAGGACATTTAGAGACAACTACGTACCTCTGGGAATGTTTGGGGTTATCAAAAAGCACTACAAAATCATCAATATATGCATAATATTTTATAGGAATGAGACTTGTACTAAATGGTTCTCTGAGAGAGCAGATGATTTATGGAATAGACTACCAAATTACATTAAAGCAAGTACTAATTTAGATATTTTAAGAACAATCTGGGCACTTATTATGGGAACAACTGTTTTGGTATGCCGGCAGGCTAGAAGGGCATTACTGCCCATGCTTGAAATATTAGTATGTATGGAATAGGCTGCAACATTCAGGCAGTCCTACTCAGGTCCACAATGTGGTAAAAATTATTTCCAGTCCTTGGGGAATGAAATGAAAAAGACCCAACTACTGAAGAAAATTAATAGTTGCCTTCTTAGGGTACAAATGAAGCAGTGCATCTCCCATGTGGTAATTACTGCACAAGCTACTTTATTCCATTAAGGTTGCTTTTCCCAGTCTCACAAGTATCGAATATTATGCAATGAAAACAGACTTGAAAATGAAAGAAACAAAGTGTCATTTTGTACTTCTCCCACTGCTCATATCTACTCTTTCATGCTTCAGTAAAATGGAATGTAACCCTTAGACATGCCTTAGTAAAATTAGGAAGTGGGTGAAGAAGTTCAAAGACAATAAAAAAGCCACACCTAATGATCAAATCACAACTAATAGCAATTCATTCACATATTTGCATTGCATGCATATCCAAATACCCATTCATGAATATGTATGAAGTACATGCCCATTCACACATACACGTGCACACACAGGTCTGATTAAAAAAAAGCTCAGGATCACAAATGTAGGTGAAGACTAACACGTCTATAAAAATGTGGTCACTGTGATGATCTCCTTCACAACATAACATTTTAAAAACAACTGACGTATTTTTAGAGTGGCAAGGTGAGAAGGGAGCCAAATAAATAACGTGTTTAAATAGCATATTAAAAATAAATTGTAAGCAGAAACTAATATCCACGGGAAACATATTATTTATACTGACACAGTCGAGCAGCATGAATAACTATGAATATATTGGAACAGGGGCTATTTCCCTTTCAACTAATGAATATATCTTTAAAAATGGTTCTATAATGCCTGTTAAACAAATGAATTCAAAGTAATGGAGGAATGAAGCTATGGAAAAAAGTATGTGAAGTAATTTAAAAAAAAATCTAAACACCCACCAACTGCAGATGGTGATTATTATGTTAATATGTAATCAAAGGGTAATACTCAATGGTAAATATTTGGGTTATGAATAGTTTGGTTATTAGTCCTTCTGTTAGACTACTAGGGCTTCACACCCCCATCTAACTTGGATAAAAGAATGAAAAATTCTGTTAACACCCTGAACAGACACACCATCCATTATTGCTCACTTGTCTGCCTTTATGTTGCCAGTAAGGACTTGGGATATACTTAACATGAAACTTATGAAAATATTGAATTCATACATAGTAGTCATATAAAATTAACTTTCTAATTAATTACCATATTGCCAAATAATATATTGCCAAAACATTATTCAATTTGTTCTCATACACTTAAATATTTTAGCAATTAATTGAAAGAATAATGTCTTTTTTGTTACAGGAAACACATTCAGAACATTTAAATATTAATTAACAGCATGATAACTAATTGAGGTCACTAGAGCTGTAGCATGCTGCAAAGTAGTTTCTCAGTCTTTTTTCATGATACTAAAATTGTGCATATCTGACAGACTGTATATAGCTTGCATTTTTTTTTTATTTTGCAGTTTGTCAGACGTGCTGTATATACTGTGAAATATTGAATTGTAAATTGTTATAAACCAGATAAACTAAGAAATGCTACATTTTATTTATAACAATGTTGGACAGCTGATCATACAGAAAAGGAGGATAATCACCAGGCCTGTTGAAGGTGATCACTAGAAATGTTTATGGGTACTGTAAACATTTAGCATATAAAATATTGGACAGTTATTGATATAAAGGTGGGGATAGTATACAATATTGCTGATGGGAAGTCAGTGGACTTTTGAAAGGGCCCACTAAGTTCTAGTCAGCTTTTATGTTTAGCAAAATAGGTTATACATCACGAGCTAAGAATTAGGAGGTGTTTATGTTCAGAAGTAAATAGATTAAGATTGTACAAGTAAAATATACTACCATTTGCAGATACTGGTTAGAATGCAGGACAGTTATTATGGGGAGGAAGTTATCAAAACTATCTAATGAGATGTGGCTATCTTTGCTTTACTTTTTACCTACTAATAGGATCATAAGAAGTTATTAGGCTAATGGCCCTAGGACCCTTACAAGTCTAGCCAAGTTTTACCCTTATTTCCACAATCAGCACTTAGCGCCCTGTCCAAGAGGTGCACAGGTGGAACCCCCTGGGTGAATTTACGGTTACCCATCCAATCATGCAGATTGAGCTTGAAGGGGGTCAATGAGGTGCTGTCTTTGACATGAAGTGGGTGTCTGTTACAAAGGTGTGGTAACCTCTGGGAGACAAATTTTTCCCTCCAGCAGGTTCTATTAATGAAACATACTAGGTTAAGGTCTTTAGAGCAAGTAACTCATGTACCATTTGACTTGTGATTATACAGCATTTCCAATAAAACAGGGTCAGAGATCGCCTTATATTTAAGGCAGAGATTGCTCCTGGGTAGTCTGTATGAAACAGAATAAGGTGATGGTGATTTCCAAAAATCCACATAGGACAGATACTGAAAACCTTGAATTTTCCTTGTGAGGAACCTTTTTAGTCTCTCCAATTGCTGCAGGCATTTGAAAAGGCTCATACCAAAAGGAGCACTGTATTCTATTATCGGCCTGATGAGGAAAGAGTGCAGCGAGGTTATAACTTCTTTTTTTCTGGAGGCAATACCCATACTTATGAGATGAGCAATACAGAATGCCCTTCTTGCCACTGTGGAGACATGGTGACCAAAGGCAAGGTTGCTTTCAACCCGTGTGCCCAGGTCTCTCACAAATGAGTGCATACTTAGGGTATTGCTATTGATGTAGTAGTTAGCAGGAACATCACTCTTACTGAAAGAGATGATAATAGATTTTTTGCATCGAGTTTAAGGTCATGACTTTGGCACCAACCATTGTTTGTATAAGACCCTCTTGCAGGATGTCGATATAATTTGGAGATTTTATGGCCACTCCCCGTTTGCAATCATCAGCAAATTTTGTCAGACACAGACCTTTATTTTATACTTGGGCTTTGGAGAAATAGATTCCAAACAGTAGAGGTCCCAGGAATGATCCCTGTGGAACACCACCGGTTACAGGTCTGCTGTTGGAGGTGGATTCCCCTATTTTGACTATATGTTTTCTATCAGTGAGCCAGTTAGTGACCCATCTAGTGATATAAGGGTTGATACCTAGTTTTAAATTCTCCAAGTCTTTTGGGTTTCTAATCCATGATGGGAATGGACCTCATTCCTAAGTCTAAGTATGATTAAAGTTCATGAAATTAGTATTGTTTCAGTCTTTGATGTCAGCCAGAATTGCTCTTCGCCGCACCCGCAATGTGGCCAGTATTGACTTCTCCTGCCATTTGTATGGAGTTACATGCCTTTGTAACATGTCTAAATACAATTGTAGATTATTTTTTATAAGACCCATTGCTCCTACTACTATTGGGATTGTCTGGGTATCTTTCTTCCACATTGCTCTCATTTCTGCCTGCAAATCCTGTTATTTTTTTTGACTTTGTGCCTCTCTGTATGCAACAAACTGTAATCACTGGGTGTAGCGATTTCAGTGATCGATGCTACTCTCTTCTTCTTTTTGTGGACAGCTATATCTGGTTTTGTAGCATCTATCTTTTGAACTGTTGGTAACGGGTGATTCCCATCTGATGTAGACTTCATTTTCTATGATGATTTGTGGTTCATGTTTCCAGTGTTTTTCAGCCACTTCAGTACCATAATGTTTGCACAATCCCCAGTGCAACAGTATTTCCACATTATTATGCCTTTCAGTATACAGTCCTTCTGCCTTCAGTATGTCACAGCAACCAATGAGGTGTGTGACTGTTTCCAATTCTGTTTTACAAAACATGTATTTATCTGTTTCTCCCACATGTAAACTGGACTTTGTAAACCAACGTATACATAGCCTACTATCTTGGGCTGCCAATATTAACCTTTCACCTTTTGGTTTGAATTCGCCTCTCCTTAACCATTCCTGCACTGGATCCTTGTGGGGGTGTCAACCAGCTGGTCCAGGGCACTGGAGTTAACGAAGTCGGGGAACCTTTGGGCAAGTGGGTTTGAGCAGGAGTAATTTTCCCACTCAATACATGGATAGTTAAAGTTACCCAAAACCATGTTTTTTGATATATCTTGATAGACTCAAGTAGATCCAAATGGGCAGAGTGGGTGTCCTGATTCACTGAAGGGGTCCTTTAGCTGGTAATGACTTGAATAGGTGTCCTACCAACAGTTATCTGCACTTGAAGTATCTCCAATTAATCATGCTGTTTAACCAATCTGGAGGTGTATTTGTCTTTAATGAATATTGATACACCACATCCCTTAGTTTTCATGCCTTCAATTTGTGATTGGAATGTGTAGAAGGAGGTGTAACCTGGTATGGCTGGGTTGCAATCCACAACCTTGAACCAGGTCGCCATGACTGCACAAACGTCTGCATCTTCCAAGGTGAGCACTGCTTCTAGTGAGTGCAGTTTCATGTTAAGACTCTTACCACTTAGTAGCAAAACCATGACGTTGTTTTTGCATGGAGTTTTTACATTGGGAATTTTGTCCTTGAGGCACTGACTAAAAAGGCACTATGGATGTGGCAAGAGCCTTAGCCAGTAGCTGAAATTCCATGGGTGACAGATGAAAACCATCTCTGGGAAAGTATCAAGTTCTGTCAATCATGTCATCCCAGTCTGACGGATACTGGATCCCCTTAGAATGATACCAGAAACCAAACCAGTTATTTAAGTCAATCATTTTCTGTTTGTATTGAGGCATCCTCCTAGGTGAAGGTAAAATACTGCTTAAGGTTAGGGACATAGCTGCCTGAGACACATAGTCTGAGAGCTCAGTCATGTCTCTCTTGATATAGTCCAGAGAGGTATGTCTCAAGTTGTTTATACCAACATGGACTATGACAGTGTCATAAAAGTACCTGTTGTTGAGAGACTTGAGTGAATGTGTGATATGGTGGACTCTGGCACCTGACAGACAGCTGACTGTGACTTTTTCCTTATCCAGCCTGGTGAAAAGGACATCTCTGTGTCTCATGATGGAATCACCTATGACTAATATGTTTGGTTTTGTATTTTGCATTAAGGGCTTGACAGGTGAGACACCGGCACTGGTGCATGAGTTATTCTGTGTATTGTGCTCTGCAGAGGAGCTATTTTGAGTAGCATGCTCATGTTTGACATTGGGATGTCTCTAGTGTTCAAGTATTTGCCTGTTGAGGACCTCCGCATATGTAGGTATGTGTGATGTGGGTTTGAGCGGAGTAGGAGGTGAGGTGTGCATGCTGACAACCCAGTCATTGTCATTTGTCCTAACTGGTGTGTGAGCGAGCATGGATTCCAGATTCGTAATATAGTTGCATCTCTCACCTGTTCGATTGGGTGGACTAGGAGTAGAGGGTTGTTGGTGAACATGAGGCAGTAGAGGGTTGTTGGTGAATATGAGGCAGTTTCTATACTGCTTCAGGATGCCCATGTCAACCAAACTGCCTGGAGAAATTGTGGGAAATTGTCTGTCAATAGCATTAAGTAAATTTATATAGTCAGGAAAAGATGTTGCACTTAGGAATGGCTAGTGGGTGAAAGGTGTGTTAGTACCTCTGAGGCTAGTGTTAATGTTCCACCTGTCAGTAGAGCAGGGCCACAAAAAAAACACTGAACGACCACAAGCAAAGTGCTAAGGGAAAAGTTAACAGGCAAAACATTTGCATCTATAACCAATGGTAACCACTGCTATATGGCAGTGCACTACATGCAAACAAGCACAAATGTAGGGCTTAAATAAAACAAGACATAACCCTTTTAACTCAAACTAGCCAGTTAGGATGCTCTCTCTGAGCTCTAGTCCAACCACCCTCGATTAGATGGGACCTAGACAAAATTCTTCTCCCACAAGGGTGCAGAAGGGCTTGCACCAACATAGATGGCTTGAATTTGATGCTCAGAATTTACAAAACAGACCCAGAAACAGCAAACCTGGAACTGGGATATGCTGCAGCTGAACTAGTACAGTACACAGTAAATGTGGCAAAACACAGACCAGCAAGCACAATAAGCCTTCGACTGGCAATTCTCAGCTCAGAAAGGCAGAGGCCACCCTCTCCTCCCATAAGAGTGTAAACCACAAACCTTCTCACTGTAAAATACTGGCCTGAAGCCCAAATCCTTAAACCAAAACTAAGAGGCTTAGAATAACCATTATAATTTAATTAGGCTACTAACAAGCAGTAATAAATGCACCGGAATAAATGCAACTGAACACTTTTAAGAACAAGTAGCAAAAGCAAAATAAAGTAGGACTAGACACAAATACAGTAAAAGCAGAAAATAAAGTTGATTTTTTTGTTAAGCAGTAAGGGAGGAAACAAAATATAATTCAAGGTTAAAAAACTAAGGGGGTGGGCCTTCCCAAATGATCTCACTGTACACAGTAGAATGATAAACAAAGAAAGCCAGCACCTTGGAAGCATGAAGATTTATTGTAAGAACCAGACCGGTTTCAGCATAAAGCTTTCATCGGTGGTACATCTCAAACAGCAGTAATAACCCTGCAATAAATATTTAATCTAATTAGGTATCCATGACATCATTTCCTGTCCAAAACAAAATTATTCTGATACCAAATAATAGGCACAAAAAACAATGTGGACCCACATAAAAATCAATGTGGAATAACTCTTTTATTCCCCTTTATGCTTTTCATTAATATTTTGATATACTATTTTTTGTTCTCTGTTTAAAAACTGTTGTACTCTTGATATAAACCACAAAGTACTGAATCATACTCGATGGTATCCAACTCATGATAGGAAGGGAAAATGTTACAATTTGTCATTTAATCCAGGTGGGAATAGACCACCCAATTTTACAATCCATTTCCTTTCCTTCATGTTTAATATATTATGCCACCCTGTTTTGAACGATCTATTGTTTGATATTTTGTCAATGACTGTAAAAGTAAATTTCACCATATGGTGAATCAGTGAATATCTGTAAAGAGCATTGGTGGCTCTGGCATTCCTAATATCCCCTAAATGTACTGACATTCGAAATCTAAATTGTCTAGAAGTTTGGCCCACATAGAAAGCCTGACAAGTGCAAGTGGCCAAATATATAACCCAATCTGTTCCACAGTTGGCAAAGCAGTTAATATTGTACACCTGTCCAGTGTTTTTGCTGGTAAAGGTTTTCGTTTTGAAAACATGTTTGCAGAAAGTGCAATGTCTGCAAGGGTAAGAACCAACCAATTTCTCACCTGTTAGTGTTGCTTGACGATAAGTTGCATCCTGATGCATGATTTTTTTGTAGTGAGAAAAATGGGAACCTAAAGTTTTGCCCTGCCTGTAAGAAAATAGGCATTTGTCCCCCAAAAGGTCACCCAATTGTTCATTGGTCTTCAAAATGTTCCAATATTTGTCAATAACATTGACAAGATGTGCTCTATTTCTACCAAATGTGGTGACTATTCTCAAGTTGTCCTTGTTATCCTTCCTGGGTTGATGTTTATATTCTAATAAAGTATTCCTGGATTGGTTTTTAGCCCATTGCATGGCCGAGTTAACATTCTGTTTGCCATATCCCCTAGCTAAAAATCTGTTAGCTAAATCATGATGGGATTGTGCAAGATCCTGCTGTGAAGAGCAAATTCTCTTCAAACGCAAAAACTGAGATTTTGGAATGTTATTAATGGTATGTTTGGGGTGGAGACTGGTGGCAGGTAACAGGCTGTTGTATTGTGGATATTTTCGGTAGACAGTAGTTCGTAACGTGTTGTCTGCTTGACACTATAGACGAACGTCCAGAAAGTGAATCTCATTTATGTGATGAATTAATGTAAATTTAGCCCCCCATTTATTTCCATTGAGTTATTCAATGAATTCCTCCAAATATTCACTGCCTCCTTTCCATACAAGCCAACAGTCATCCAAAAATCATCTCCATATGTCTATCTCTGGCAAATACAGATTATGTAGTTCATTGTATATGGTGTGCTCCTCCACATATCCCATATATAAATCAGCATATATTGGGGAAAAAGATGCCCCCAATTGCTGTGCCCTGAATTTGCCAGTAGTACTTATGTTGAAAATAGAAGACATTTTTGATAAGGACATGCTCGGCCATACAAACAAGCAATGTGTTGAAACCCTGTGCTATAAATGTTAGTCTTATTTAGCCAAAATTCTAATGCTGTTAGTCCAGCCCAATGTGGAATGCTGGTATAGAGTGATTTAACATCCAGGGTACACATCAACCAATGAAGTTCCAATTGAGACTCGGATACAATTTGTAAAAATTCTGTCATATCCTTTAATCTGGCTCTGACATATGGCAAAAGCGGTTTCAAATATTCAGTCAAAAATGCCAACAATGGAGTAAGGGAGCCTATGCCCGATACAACAGGCCTGCCTGGTGGCGTATACAAAGATTTGTGAATTTTGGGCAGTAAGTACAGATATTGTTTACCTGGATCATTGACCATTAATTGTTGTTTGGTTTTAACACTGATAATTCCCTCCTCAACAGCTTCCTGCAAAAAAGTGTCAATTTCTTTTTTAAAATTTGGAGTTGGGTCAGTGGGCATGTTCATATAATGCTGAGGGTTGGACAATTGTCTACTTCCCTCGGCCCAGTAATAACTGGAGTCCATGACCACCACCGCCCCATCCTTGTCTGCTGGTAGAATGGAAATATCAGTGCTAGCCCTAAGATCCATAAAAGCCTTTTGTTCCGCCTTTGTCAAATTATATTTGATATTGTTTAAGGAGCCTAAATGGTAATGCAATCTTTAATCGCTGCCTGTTGGAAAATGGCAACATGTTTGTCCATCGGTGGACTGAAATTAGATTTAGTAGGATGTCAATTAGTAACTGAAAGGATATGGTAATATGGGTGGAATTTTAACATAGGGTTAGAGTCAAGGCTCGTTAGGTTCTGTGAAAGGTTGAGTGACATTCGTAACAATAAGTTAGCAAATGCTTTAGCGAGACATGTACATGATCTAGGTTCAGTTCATATTTTTAGATTTTTTGTTTTAGAAGTGATTAATGTGAACATGAGAGGAGGTGATTTATTTAATATGGCAGAACAATCAGAATTAAGATGGATCATTCACTTTTAAGGCAATAAGCCTCCTGGCTTGAATGAGGTTTCCATCAAGACGATTCTAAAAGCACATGGTTTAAGGCACTAAAAATGTTTGGACACTCAGTTTATGAATGAAGTTGTTGCTGTGAATGAAAGGTAACATGTGCTTGTTTTGCTGTATTTTGATTTGTTGCTTACTAGATATTTTATGGTGTGTATTCATTATTTTTATGGTCTGATGAAGCAGTCCTTATTTACCACTAAAGCGCTTACGTATTTCTGTTTTTTCTTAGTAAAGTTTTTATTTTATACTACTGACATGGATTTTTCTTGACTTCACTGCTTTGCTTTTGTTTTTCATCTGTTGTGGTGGTTCGAGTGTTTTTTCTTGGAATGGTATGGAACTGAGCCTGCCTATAGGGCAGAAGTGATGGGGTACAGTGGCAAAAAAAATAGAATCAAGAATGAACTAAGGAGTTAAATGGACAGCTGTGGAAGAAACAGATGGATGTAAATATAGAGAAAAGGAGAGGTAACAGAAGAATTGAGTGTATCTGTGGTGTACATGATTAAGTAGTAGAAGAAAACATTAGATGAGTTAGAAGATGAAGAGATTTGTGCAGAATTAAAGAGAAGGGGATGCAAGTGACAAATTAAAGGGGAAATCGACCTGAGCAAGAGAGCGAGTATAGCTTGGGTGAAAACAAAAGATGACAGGAGTTACTTAGAATAAAGAGAAAAGTAAGATGTTCAGGAAATTCTACAAGTTTTATACATGCATTAGTAAGTAGGTGGGTACATATTGATGAATGCTAAGGGAAAATAGATAGGGGAGGAGGACAGATAAAAGATGCATAAAGAAAATAACATGGCAAATGGAATAGTGATCAGATACAAGTCTCTCAATTGATTACTAGAACCTGAAAGGAGTGTAGGCAAGGAATATACAGTAAATTACTGAAATAAATTAGTAGAGGAGGTGGGAGATGTCAAAATCTATCTGGCAGGCAGAGGGTTGTATTACATAAGGGAAGAGGGAAAGTAGGTCCTGAGGAATTATAGAACTATATATTTATGTAAAAATATTTAAAAAAATAATGGGTAAGGTTTCCACAACTGGGCTGGCCACTTTATTGTAAATAAAATGGGGAAATCACAAGTGGATTTAATGAAAGCCAGGTCTACAGATCACAGGAGAGTGATGGTAAACTTCATGAGTTATGACAGGAAAAATGTGAGAGCGGCAGGGACAGTACACATAGATATTCAGTAGCATTTGAACTATTTAAATCTGGGATTTATGATAAAGAATCTGGAGCGGTTCTTAGAGAAGGGTAGCCATGCATCATATTACAGCATTACGCAAGGAGTCTAAGGTTCAGATTAGGATTAAACCAGTTTGTCCATACTTTTCAACTGTACAGGTTTTCACAGAATGTTCAGATATTTGCCTCATATTTTTGGTGTGATCCCCCTAATATCTGTCCCTTTCTGGCAAACAGCTGAAGATTGGAGTCATTAAATAATGACAAACTAAGTTTACGACTCCACATCCTTCGGAAAATTCATGCTAATGCAAAACCTATTATTCTATCAACTTTCTAAGTTTTGTAAGAGCACTATTTAAAATATGTCCCTACTTGCCCCCCCCTCCATCATTTTAGGCTTTGTCCAGATTTTGTGCTCTAAGAGGTTGAGAGGTATGATGTTTGTCACATAACGTGAGGTTAGGCAGGCATGTCACCCCTGTTATTTTCATATTGGTTATGGGAAAGTTTAGAGAGAAGACAAACAGACTGATGGAATGCAGAGAAGAGTGGGGTCAAAGGGTGCAGTATAAATCTAGCTGATAATGATGTTCATTATTACTAGAGGACATGGGGACAATGTTACCCCACTTGTTAAAGATTCTTGAATCATCCCAAGAGATTATTGGTAATGGTAGCTGGGAGTACAAAAGCCACTAGGGCATCTGTGGTTGAAAGGAGGGGAGAATGATATGGATGTTAAAGTGATTCCAACAGTAGATGAGATTAGGAGGTGAAACTGGAAAAAGCTATGGGACACAATAAAGAGTGAGAATGTTGAACAATTGGATAGGTAGGGTAATTACCCACAGGGGGAGAACAGAGATTGTAAGAGTGATGTATTTTCCCTTAGTAATTTATATTCGAAGATGTGCAGACCAATCTAATGCCTGTATGATTACAGGAAATTCATATGGCATTTGACAGATTTATAAGAAAGATTTATACAGGAAAGGTGAACAAGAAAGGGGAGGGAGGGAAAGGGAAGGGAAGGCAAGGATGCCTGTCTAAAATCAGCAGGAGGATGAAGTGCGCAAGAGTTTAAGAAGTACAAAATAGCAGTTAATGTAGTGCAAATGTTATGAGGTATGGAAAATATAAAAAAAATGTGAAAAACATGAGTGGATAATGACAGGAGGAGGGGATGGAATATGTTTAGGGAGACAGAGAAAGTGGCAGTGATACGAAAGAAGAAAATCATAAAACAGAGAGTATGTCTGAGATGATGACAAGGGAACAGATTTAGGACTGTAATGGGGAGGATTCAGCAACAAATATTCATGGAGGTATTGGGGAATGAGAAAGAAAGGGTTGAGATATACTAAACACATGCAAAAGGAGGGGAACAGAGGGCGAGATTGATAAGGACACTTTTGCATCATTAATAGTAGGGACTGGTTAGCATACAGTAGAATCATTAGGAGAATAAATATAGACAGAAAATAGGAATGAGGAAAACAGAGGTGAAATAAGGTGTGTGTCAGAAGAATTGGGGATGGCTGGGGGATACAGAAGAAGGAAGCATATATCAGCTATATGGGAACCTGGGTTAAGAGGTATAAGGAATAGGTTTTAGTACACTTTGTGAGGGTGCTAAAGGGGAAATAGGGAATGGATCAGTGGTAAGAGGTGGGCGGAAGCATGGAAATGGTGAAGAGCATAAACATATTGGGGACAATGGGGGACCTGCAAGTGATGCTTTCATATCTGTGGTATAGAACTCAAAGATAAGAAAACATTGAATGGGAAAGCCAAGAGTACTGGAGATGTGGGGTAAAGAAGGATATAGCATTCATATGTGGTGGAGAGGCAAGAGGGTGCAGAAATAATAGCAGCTAGTAAAAGCAATATGAAGAGGAAAAGGAGGATGGTCGCTATGCTTATTGGGATGAAGGCCATGGGACATGGGGAAGTGATGAAAAGCAGTAGATGTGATCGACGGTAGAATGAATGAAATGAGAAATCAGTATGAGCAGGATATCTATGGATATTAGTAGCATCAGGACTGAGAGGGTAGGGCAATGCATAAAGTGGTATTAATGTGGTAAACAGATTAAACAAGAATTGTGACATTGTATAGAGGGGTAGAGAGAAGACAGAGGAGGGGGAAAGTACAGTTGTGTACACCTACCATAAATGTAGATGTTTGAGTGTCTTCACTGTTGCAGTCATAACTGTAGGGTGTTCCTGCCGGCAGGCAGCCCGAGGTCGGCCAGAATCCCAAAGTCTGGGTCCGGCGTCGGCTGTATAAGCTAGTAACCTGACGTCAGTACGCCTTGGTACATAGCCCTCAGCCGACGCCATCTTCTCCAGCCTTTCTTGCCCTAGATGTCAGAAGTCCCCAACAAATCAAAATATGAATCCAACAAGGAAACACAAATACACCACAAATAAGAGAAAAAGAGGGGATAGGAGGGAGGGAAACCCCGACTGCAACAGTGAAGACACTCGAACATCTACATTTATGGTAGGTGTACACAACTGTACTATGTTCTTCGTGTTTCACTGTTGCAGTCATAACTGTAGGGTGGAATCCCAAAGCAGTGTAGAGAGGGAGGAGGCTTTAGATAGAAGAAGGGGAGGCAAAAATACCCTGCAAGACAGCAGAGGCAAAGCCTGCCCTAGACTTAGAAAACAAGGGGAGATTGTAGTGCTTGGAAAAAGTATGCACAGAACTCCAAGTGGCAGCTTCCAAGATATCCTTGGTAGGAACTCCTCTGAGGAAAGCTGTAGAAGTAGCAGCTGCTCTAGTAGAATGACTTCTAATGGTCCCTGGAAACTGTTTCCCATGATGAGTGTAACAAAATCTAATTCCATAAGCAATCCATTTGGAAATAGTCTGTATAGAAATAGGTTTCCCAAGAGAACTGGAGGCAAAGGAAACAAACAATTGGTTAGACTTTCTGAAGTCTTTAGTCTTGTCCAAGTAAAATCGTAACTGTCTGTGCACATCCAATGAATGCAAAATCCTTTCCCCTTTATTTTGAGGATTTGGAAAGAAAGTAGGAAGGTGAATTGTCTGGTTCAAGGCCACTTTCGAAATCACCTTAGGCATGAAAGTAGGATTGGTCCTCAAGGATACTCTGTCCTGATGGAAAATAAGGTATGGTTCCACAGCCATGAGAGCTTGCAACTCTGAGACCCTTCTGGCAGAGGTCAATGCTAACAAAAGAACAGTCTTCCAAGATAGAAACTTAATATCTGAAGATGCAGCAGGCTCAAAAGGAGGCAAAGTAAGTTTTTCTAAAACATAATTAAGATCCCATGCAGGGACAGGAGGGGTCCTTGGAGGCCGCAAATTTTTAGCCCCTCTCAAGAACTGCTTCACCAAAGGATGGAAAAAACAGGAGGATCAGAACTGAAATGCGCAGAGATAGCAGAAGCATGAATCTTAATGGAAGAAAAGGAAAGACCCTTAGATAAAAGTTCCGAAAGGTAAAGCAAAATAGAGGAGAGATCAGGAACCTGAGGATCAGAGCCTCGGTCCTGCATCCAAATAGAAAACCTCTTCCATTTAGAGGCATAAGATTTCCTAGTGCTAGGCCGTCTAGCTTCCAAAAGAACATCCAAAACTTGTTTGGGAAGACTAGAGGCAATCAAATTCCTTCGAAGAGCCAAGCTGCCAAGCAAAGGGTCTTGAGGTTGGAATGTAGTAACTGACCCTGATGCTGGGACAGAAGCGAAGGGTACAGTGGAAGAATCCAAGGAGGCCCCGAGAACAGGAGCTTTAAGGTTGGATACCAAAACTGACGAGGCCAATTTGGAGCAATCAGAATGAGGAACTTGGGCTTGTCCTGCTTTATCTTCAGTAGTACTCGAGGCAGTAGAGGAAGAGGAGGGAAGGCATATGCTGAAAGACTTCTCCAGCTGAAGGACAGGGCATCCACTCTCCAAGCTGTTTTGTGGAAGGACCTGGTGCAAAAGCGAGGCAGTTGATGATTGAGATGGGATGCAAACAGATCTATCTGGGGACATCCCCAAACTGCAGTTATCCTGTTGAACAAGTTGGTGTCTAGCATCCATTCGTGAGGATCTGAAATGTTTCTGCTTAGGCTGTCTGCCAAGAGATTCTGTTTCCCTGGTATGAATTGAGCCTGGAGATGCAGATTCAACTTTAGAGCTTTGTCCCATAAACCCATAGCTAGTCTGCAAAGGGGGTAAGAATGAGAACCCCCCCTGCTTGTTGATGTACCACATGACCGTGGTGTTGTCTGTGCAAATTAACAGAGGCCCTGGTTGTAAAAGGTTTTTGAAGGCTAAAAGGGCATTTTGAACTGCCAACATTTCCTTCAGATTGATATGCCAATGAAGATGGTCCTTCGTCCAGGTTCCCTGCTGGCAGTTGTCTAGAAAGTGTGCTCCCCAAGCATAATCCGAGGCGTCCGTGGTTAGGATTTGAGTAGGTTGAGGGAGACGAAAAGGTTTCCCTTCGTTTAAAATGCATGCCCTGGACCACCAGAGGAACTCCTTCTGGAGGCAGGGGATCAGAGGAATCAGAACATCCAGATCGTGGTAATGCTGTGACCATACACTTTTCAGATACCATTGAAGCTTTCTCATGTGAAGCCTTGCGTTTGGAATCAACAGAATGCAGGAAGCCATGTAGCCCAGAGCCTGCAGGAATTTCCTTGCAGTGAGCTGATCTAGAGTTGCCAAGGTGTTGAAAGTAGAAGCCAGCTGAGTTTGTTTTTCTGGAGTGAGGTAGGCCCTTTGTAAGGTTGTATTTAAGAGGGCTCCCAAGAATACCATTTGTTGAGAAGGGATCAAATGTGACTTTATGTTCACTGAGAATCCCAGTAGTAGGAGAAGACGTTGAACAAAGTCCAGATGTTGAAGCAGAAGATCTTTGCTGTCTGCCTGAATAAGGCAGTCATCCAAATAGGGGTAAATCTGGATCCCCTGAAGTCTGCAGTAAGCTACTACTGGTGCCAGGCACTTGGTAAAGACTCTGGGTGCAGTAGATAAACCAAAGGGCAGAACAGAGAATTGAAAGTGCCTCGAACCTGCCTTGAACCCGAGGAATTTCCTGCGTTCTTGTCTGATAGGGATATGCAAATAGGCTTCCTTTAAGTCCAATGTCACCATCCAGGCGTCCTGAGAGAGCATTGGAATTAGCTGTTGCAGAGTAAGCATCTTGAACTTTGGAATTTCCAAAAAGGTATTTAACACAGAAAGGTCCAGAATAGGTCTCCATGAGTTTTGTTTTCTGGGAACCAGAAACAGCCTTGAATAAAACCCTTTTCCCATTTCCGAGAGTGGAACAGGCTCTATGGCTCTCATGGCCAGAAGAGCATCCACTTGAGTTAAGGCCTCTGACCATTGAAGTTTTGGCAGATCTGGCCAACCGTGAGTCCTTGGCAAAGTGTGAAAGTGGAACTTGTAACCTTTTAAAATCACGTCCAATACCCATTTGTCCTGGGTAATATGTGTCCAATTCCTGTAAAAAAGAGACAGTTTTCCTCCTAGAGGGGCGTCCAGGTAAAGAGGTCCTGAAGCCCAACCGAGAGAGTCATTGAGTTTGTTTTCTTTGAGATTGGGATCTGTCTTCTCCCCTTCTAGGTAAGAAGCAGTCCATTGTCTAGATCTGTACGAGGTCTGGCCTTGACCACGACCTCTGGAGCGTCTATATCTTCCCCTTTGAGGCCTGTCCGACGTGGGAAAGGACCAATTTTAGAGGGCCAATTCCTGGAAAACCTAGGAGGCTGAACTTGCAAGAAATCTTTTACAGTCTGCATGGACTTTGCCTTTTCTTCCATCTTTTTAATAACTTCCTCAGCCTTAGAACCAAAAAGAACATCTTGTTGAACAGGGGCGTCTAATAACTTAGCCTTAACCTGTTCAGGTAAACTTTGTTCACGAAGCCAGGCATGTCTCCTAATCACAGTACCAGAGGCTGCAGCCCTGCAGGAAGCATCCAAAGCATCAAAGCCACAATGTAAGCTATGCTTGTTAACCTGTTCAGTAGCATGCAAAACATCCTGAATTTCCTTATCCTCTGCACAAGCAGGGAGGGAAGCAAGCTTTTGCTTTAAAACAGACAAAAGAAACTGCTGATATTTAAACATATGAAACTGGCAATTTAAAGCCCTTACAGACAGGGTAGCAGAAGTATATACCTTTTTTCCCCACCTGTCTAAAGCCCGAGAATCCTTCTCAGAGGGAATAGGATTTTTAGAAGTAGCAACCTTAGCAGCCTTAGAGCCCTGAGAAATAGTTTCAGGATATGCAGCAGGATTTTTAAATAAAAATAAATGAGAGTCAGGAACCCTATAAAATCTATCAGGCTTAGAAGGAGCAGGAGGCATGGAATCAGGGTTCAAATTAGCCTCAGAAAAAGCATCATCTACAATGTCCAAGACAGGAGGGATAGCTAAAGGCCTATGCTGAGGAAGAAGAAGAAATTCTCTAAGCCTCTTTTTAGAAGCAGAATATTCCTGTCCTTCCCAATGAAAATGTTCCCTCATCTCATGCAGGGTTTCCCCAAAAGAAAAATCCTCAGGCGGAGAGGCCGAGGGCAAAGAATCCTCAGCATCCGAATCCTCATAAGGGGGGAAGGAATAGTCCTGATCAGAGGAAGAAACAGAAGATACAGAAGCCTGGTCAGAAGAATCCAGAGTAACTTCCTGTCGAGGCCTTTTCTCAGGAGGAGGGTGAGAACCCCTAATCATTGTAAGCAAATCTTCAGCCATCCTCAATAATTGTTTCTGTGTCTTGGGAGTGGATTCAGAAGCAACTTGAGCTGAAACTTTAGACTTAGTAGGAGTCTTTGTCTTTGCCTTTGAAATGGTGATGTGAGTAGGCCTGAAAACCCCCTCAGAAGCCGGTACCTGCACAGCGGTTCTGGACCCATCTGAAGGAGCGACGTCCGAAGGTCCTGCAGCAGTTAAAATCGTGGGCCTTGATGGCTCCCCATGGGAGTCCGTATCGGCCATCGGTTCAGAAGTGGCGGACGACAGGGGCTGCAAAAGCGCCTCACTGACAACAGCCGAACCGGACGCTGGCTCCAGCTGCAACGAGTCCTGTTTGGACCTCGGAGGCCTGTCTTTGCGCTTCTTTTGAACTCCGGTAGTGTCCGACGACATTCTGTAATTGAAACGTCTGCCAAAATAATTTAAAGCCCAATCGTACCTACGTTTGATAGTACGAGAGTTGAACCTGGCACAAAACCGACAACAAGAAACGTCGTGGTCAGGGCCTAAGCAAGGTAGACAGTAAGAGTGGAAATCTTTATGAGGTATTTGTTTCCCACACGCTATACAATTATTGACTTTTTCTGACATCGGAGGAACAAGAAAAAGATTCCCCAACGGGGTACTTAGCTTTGAGAAGAGAAGTAACAACTTCGGACCGACAACAATCAAAAATGCTGTTCGAAAATCGCCAACCAACGTTTTGCGAACTGCTTTCCACCGCACGGCAAGAAAGACTGGAGAAGATGGCGTCGGCTGAGGGCTATGTACCAAGGCGTACTGACGTCAGGTTACTAGCTTATACAGCCGACACCGGACCCAGACTTTGGGATTCTGGCCGACCTCGGGCTGCCTGCCGGCAGGAACACCCTACAGTTATGACTGCAACAGTGAAACACGAAGAACATTTGTGGAAAAAGTGAAGTAAGACTAGTGCGCATTATAGTATGACATGGACTAATAGTAAAATTATTATGGGTCATGGAAGGTATGACTGACACATAAGGGAAAGGCGATGCATAAACAATGCATGGTTTTGTGTTCTGTGTTTAATGTACAAATGCTAAATACTTTTCAATACTGTAATAAAATGGTTTGAAGATTTTGTTATGTTTAATGTGTATGAATTCAATAAAAATGACAGAGAAAGAAAATAAAAAGCAACATTATATACTTGCATTACATCCAGATGGAAATATCATCTACAGTATGCATTAGTATAACTGATCAAACATTTTGTTCCTGCAGTGATATCTAGAACACTGAATATCTTACTTGCTTGAAGGATTCCTATTAAATACAAAATATGACAGATTGTGATTATGTTGACAAACTTTTTTTCTCTTTTTCGTGATTCAGCAGCCACAATTTATAGATGGCCAAGATCCCGTGGCCACTGTCACATAGCAGGTTGCAATAAATCTGCAGATGAGTTTGCTTTGTGCTTTTCCTCAGGGAAATGTTTCAAGGTTGGAATTTATTGTCTTGGTTTGCAGGACTTCAGGAGGACATCGTACTGTGTTTAGATAAGTCAGGTTGCAGTTTTCTGCTTTGAAGCGATTCATAGTGATGCACAAACTTCATGATGCTCAGCATACGTCCCAGCTGAAGTCAATAAATAATGACAAGCATTTGAGTCTAAAACTTCATATCCTTCAGAGAATGCATCATAATGCAATGCCTGTCAAGCTAGCAACTTTCTAAGCTTATACGAGTAGTATTTAAAATTTATTTGGAAATTTTCAGACAGAAAACATTAGATGAAAACATGGATTTGCATGAATTTGGCAGCATGAAGTTTGTTCAAATCCACTATCAATGGATCTATTACAGTTTAATCATTTTATGTGTTTTTCATTTTATTTGAAATATCACTTCAGTGCTATATTTCACTGAAGTTTATTTTTTCAGCTGAAAGGGCTGGCAAGGGTAAGGTGAAGGGTCAGCTGCCAGGGCAGAAAGCATTAAGTGGCATGATCATCAGCATGTGGCCATTAATATTTAGTGCTTTATCGAGATTCAGAAATGAATACTGATATTGTATTTGCAATAAGGATTGAAACAATATAGCTCTCTGTGTCTTCTATTAAGTGTACTAGCTGCTGTTTGCAACAGTTTAAAATAAAAGAACAGATTTTTCCCATTACGTCAAATATGAGAGAACTTTTTTTTTTGTTTAGTTTTTCATCTTAAAATGCTGAAGGATGCAATCTTGCAGAATGGCACAAGGTACCGGAATTGTTAGCTGCAGCTCTGCTTGTACTGCCTGTGTTCGTATTGTGTTTATTTTTGGAATTCCTGTGTGATTTATTTATTTTTCCAGGCTTTGCCTGCAGTTTTATAAACACTTTCTGCTGTCAAGAGTTCATTCAAAAAGCATGTTTGAATGTGTAATTACTTCACAATTGTGCAGCCAGGGTTATGGTAATTACGTAAATAGTATTGTTGTGTCTGCTACATGTTAGTGTAGGGTTCTTCCCTCAACAAAAAAAATGCTTTTAAATTCTTTCCTGCTGCAGGAAAATTTCACCAGTTCAGTTTTAACAGTACTGGTACGAGTTGGTTATTTTTCATTCAGTGATGTACATTTGTAAACTTCATAAGTATTTACTTTTTTGTTTGTTTAATATCTTGTGATTCATACTGTTCAGGTTTCAAAGTACTAGAAGTTGTACAAAGTCATTATAGGCACAATCATTCCACTATTGCTTGTTTTTGACGAATGCTTGGGAAACAGAAAATTGACGTCCAGCACTTCTGAAATTAATGTCTTTTGCAACTGAAATATAAATTAACCATATCTGCAATATCTTAATTTTGCTAGAGAAATGCTTTTATTACAATAAGATCAACCAACAGCTAATTTTATGGAAAGAAAGGAAGTCTGTCATTTTTTTCCCATAACCATGCTCTACGTGTAAGCTGTAATTTTTGTTTAATCAACAGCTTTGTTTCTTTTTTCCTTCACATAAAAAAATGCCTTATTATCTGTCACATGCATTATGTATTTATTAAGCTGCACTTTTGCTATACATGCACCACTCTTTTAGAAAAAACCCAACTTCCTTGTGCCTCCAAATAAACTGTCTGCATTGTAACCTAAGGCTAAGTCAACTCTACTGTCTTACACACTGCAATGATTAGTAGAATAAAGCCATTAAAATGTTTGCATATATTGTATGTGCATAGATACACATTTGTATTTCAAGAATCAGATATGGTCTTACCATCCATGACCCCCCCCCCTTTTCATATTGTTACACACGGAATCAGAGTTTGACATCAACAGTGACCACCATCACACCACTGGGTGGCTAGCCCTACCACAGTTGTTCTTTCATACCTCTCACACACAAAGGCACACACCTCACACCTCCAGATAACTTAAAGTGTCCAACAATAACGTATGGTGTTGCCATTTTAAAAATGTAATACAGAAAGAAAAATCCAAATAAGGCAAGCTAATAAAATTCCAACAGCAATTAGAATTAAAAATCCCAACCTGGAAGGTAAACGCTGACAGCAGATGATGTAAAATGTCTTTTATTGCAAAACAGAACCAGAAGTAAGCGCTTTTGCGGTCAAACAAACCGCTTCATCAGACATAGTTACAATAAAAAACGCAGCATCCTTATATAAAAACTCCCCAACAGCCAATTAATCAATAAAATTCCCCCCAAAAACACAATTAATAATCAAATTAGTAAAAAGCAAGTTAAAGCAACAGCTACTTACATGCAGCATAAAAATCCACATAGATATATAGTTATACATCGTTTAACCTTTTCATTTAAGTTTCTTCATCCTTAAAGCTGATTTAAAAGGGACAAAATCATTGATCCCCATATATCTATGTGTCCCAAGTCTCAGGATCCACTCTAGTTCAATGTTTTCAGTATTATATACACAAACAGAGATACTCAACAAGTAAACCAACTGTCCAAGTCCACAAAAAAGAGTAAAAACAGATAAACAGCAGCAGCAGTTGGTAGCATGGCAGTCATACACAGTCCAAAAGATATCTCAAAACAAACCACATTCAATGAAGCAAGGAGGCAATAAAATCCAAAAATAGAGCGAACTCTGTTTAATGAAACAGTGTAAAATCAGTAAGCACATTCACCATATAAACTATGGCTTCCTCAGACTGTTATCATAAAAACATTGCATTAAAAACATATATATAAAGCAATTTCTAATTAAAAACAATTCAAACTCACCAGTCTCTGCTCACACATCCCCATGTTGAATCTACCAAAATGTAGTGACATCGCTACACATACGCTTCTCTCCTTAAAGAGAAATCAACATTCAAACAATCCACAACATAATATTGACAGGTGCAATAATCATGGTCTCGAATCCTCTTAGTCTCCCATTAGTCTTGCCAATGTAAAAATTAAAACATTTGACACAATGTGCAACATAGAGCAAATTAGCCATGTTACAGTTAGCTAATGGACATAACTCCCAAAGTTTCTCAGTGGCAGGATGCTTAAAAAATCTTGATTCATCCACAAATTAACAATATGGACAAGATCTACATTTCAGTGTCCCTCCCAAAGGTGTAGATGCTGTTCGTGCAAGCTTAGGATTACACAGCATTTGTCTCAGATTTTTTTCTATTCTTTATAGACAGACATGGGGGAAGGATCTACTACCTTACTTGTTTCTTGATCCACTAACAACACTGACCAATTCTTATTTATTATTTGTTTCACCAAATCAATATATTGTGTAACAGAAAGAACTAGGGGAAGATGAGATGGCCTCTGGGATGAGCAATTATTCGATAAGATTGAATATTCAGAATAATAGGGTCTTCCCCTTCCAGGACGTTCTCTACTAACTTTCATAAACTTTCAAGAACTGTGGAGAAGAAACGCCTTATGAACATTATGTCAGATCAGCTAAATCCGTTGCTGACTGAGGAAATGGTTTATGATACATCGGATGTATCGTATGATGAAGGCACTACTTTGAAGGTAAGTGACATGAAGAGGAATATAGAGAATGATTTCTACAAATTTAAGCATCTTCAGTGGTAACGCTTCCATTTAGAAGCATGTATTAGCATGAACGTTATACCAAGGGAACTTTGTGTCCTCACTATACCTATATAAGGTGACGCCTATACCCAGCTATTGGCACAATGGCAACGGCTCAACTTGGAAAACAGTAGAGCCTACCTACGACTACTTATTGAGTTCTTCCAACCCATGGAATTGGAACTCATAGGTAAGGTACAACATAATCAATGTGAATTAGCTGCCCTCACTGGTGAAGAGAGCATGGACTTATTTCTCAATGAACTCATTGATAAAATTACTCAGTATGAGAAAAGATTGTTGTTGCAAAAAAGAAAAACTTTCTAGAGATCTACAAGACTTTAAAAAACATAATGTGTTTGCTTGGCCAAGGACTTGAGTTGATTCTATTAACACTACCACCGGTCAATGAACAGAGCTGGTGAGTGGTATGATTCAAACCTTGGACACAACTATTGTTAACCAACAAGAAGCTACAGTTTAGTCTAATTCTGTTCAGATTGTTTCTCCAGGGTCATGTACATCAGTGTATTATACACCATTGAGCGAAGTTATAACTACTAATGTGGAATTCCCTGACAAGGCTTCTGCTTCTACTCTGACAGTGAGGTGCAAAATTATTTCCCCCCCACAACAAGATCAGGTTTTTTGTCTCTTCCAATGCCGTTCCGTCAGAACAGGAAGAAGTCGTTCAGGACAGAAACGGAAGGAACCACCAGCCTCATGCCAAAACAAGTCATTGAAGAAAATGTGGAATCTAAATTCAGAGACTTAGTCTGGAATATTTCCAGATATGATTTGACTTTACATGAACAGTCATTGTTGCAAAGAGGACTTGGTTTTATACCTACTTCACATACAGATGTTAGTGAGTTATTAATTGCGTTATGGCTGTTTGCTTGCAATTTAGCCCTGAAATTGCTATACATGGTCAGTAATGATAATATGCCCACTAATTTTAAAATACCTAGTCAGTTTGTTCCATTACTGCCTAGTAACATTGATGTTTTTATTAAAGCTTGTGAAAATGATGTATACAGTTTACTTGATGTGTGGCAAACCAACAATGATTTTAATTTAACAAACGAAGAGTTTAAAGCATTGCAGAGTTTACATCTAAATCCAGATATTGTAATACGTCCGTCGGACAAAGAGGTTCCTATTGTTGTTTTAAATATTCATTATTATTTGAAGAAAATGAGTGAAATGTTAGCAGACAGACAGTTTATACTATCATTCAGTTGAATGAAGTGTATAACATGAAACAACATATAGATAGTGCTTTGCTTGAATGTTTTCATATGGGATTGTTAGATAAACAGCTACTTGACTATTTCAATGTTAAAGAACCACTGGTACCACAACTACATGGTCTCCCGAAGGTACATAAACATCCAACATTCCCCCCATTGAGACCCATTGTTGCTGGGGGGGGGGGGTTGACTGAACCTCTGTCTATATATCTTGACTCCCAAATTGAGGAATGTTTTGAATTTGTATCCTTTTGTTTTAAAAGATACACAACTGTTTTTGCAGGATTTATATAGTTTTGTCAGTAAGTCATCTGAGTTTCCTTTTGAGTTACTTGCTACAATGGATGTAGTCTCACTCTTCACATGTATTCCCAACGATGAAGGTATTAGGATGGTGAAGAATTTTCTGCTTAGACATGATGATTATAGCCAAAAAGTACATTTATTTTATTTGCATGCTTTTAGAACTATTCTAGAACATGTGCTTGTATTTGCAGATAAATACTATTGACAAACAGCTGGTGTCACTATAGGCACCAGCTGTACCAATTCATATGCAAATTTAGTGATGTTAGAGTGGGAACAGTAGAATGTTATGAATATGAAAGATGGACAGGTAGCTTTTTATCGACGATTTGTCGATGACATTTTTATTTGCTGGAAGGGCAATGAACATGAATTACTTCATTTTACCATAAATTGAACAGTAGTGGTCCCTTCTTGCGATTTACTCTTAATGTGTCTACTGATAGTGTAAATTTTCTGGATGTAATGGTTTCTGTGGAGAACAATATTATAAGAACTAAGGTACATAGAAAGGATTGTTATACACCTGCCTTCTTATATAGAGAGAGTATGCACCCCCACAGCATGTCTTTTCTAATGTTGTCGTACGACAGGACATGAGGGTGTCTCGCCTGTCAGGAGATGGAGTGAGTTTTTCATGTGAGATGGACTACCTTAAAGACAATTTTATACACAGGGGATACTCAACAGTTGAGGTTGATCAAGCATTTATGAAAGTTCGTAGAGAACATCCTGGAAGGGGAAGACCCTATTATTCTAAATATTTGATCTTATTGAATAATTGTTCATCACAGAAGCCATCTCATCTTCCCTTAGTTCTTTCTTTTACACAAGATATTGATTTGTTGAAACAAATAATAAAGAATTGGTCAGTGTTGTTAGTGGATCAAAAAACAAGTAAGGTAGTAGGTCCTTCCCCCAAGTTTGTCTATAAGAATAGGAAACATCTGAAACAAATGCTGTGTTATCCTAAGCTTGCACGAACAGCATCTACACTTTTGGGAGGGACACTGAAATGTAGATCTTGTCCATATTGTTCATTTGTGGATGAATCAAGATTTTTTAAGCATCCTGTCACTGGGAAACTTTGGGAGTTACGTCTGTTAGCAAACTGTAACACGGCTAATTTGGTCTATATTGCACATCGTGTCAAATGTTTTAATTTTTATGTTGACAAGACTAATAGAAGACTAACAGACAGGATTTGGGACCATGATTATTGCACAAGGAGAAGTGAATTATTTAATGCACTTGCAAAGCATACTCTAGAGTTAGGAAGGGAACATACTTTTTTATTTCATGTTTTATCTGTTATACATGACAATGGCAGACTAGGACCCATCAGTCATAATACTAAAAACATTGAACTAGAGTGGATCCTGAGACTTGGGACACATAGATATATGGGGATCAATGATGTTGTCCCTATTAAATCAGCTTTAAGGATGAAGAAACTTAAATGAGAAGGTTAAACAATGTATAACTATATATCTATGTGGACTTTTATGCTGTATGTAAGTAGCTGTTGCTTTAACTTGCTTTTTACTTATTGGATTATTAATTGTGTTTTTGGAGGGAATTTGATTGATTAATTGGCTGTTGGGGAGTTTGTATATAAGGATGCTGTTTTTCTAATTGTAACTATGTCTGATGAAGTGGCATGTGTGACTGTGAAAGTGCTTACTTCTGGTTCTATTTTGCAATAAAATACTTTTTACATCATTTGCTGTTAGCATTTACCTTCCAGGTTGGGATTTATCAGTCGATTTTAAAAATGTACATACCACACAGATCATTCTGATTCTTAAGCTATAATCAGTTTGTACAAGTCGCATGCAGTGTTAACCTTGTTTCTGTTGAGCTGTGATGTTGTAACAAATAAATGATACCTGTATGACACAACTGATGGTGTATCCTGACACTAAAAAAGTGGGTGTATATTTACATTATCGAACTTTTAAAAGTTCAAACATTTCAACGGAGATCTTCATACACTGCGGAATGGGAAGATTTCCCTTTCCTGCACTGTAGTGCAATCTCAGAGTTGGTATATATAAACAGCAGAGGGTGTGGGGGTGCAGGGGGGCAAGCCCCCCCTGCTTAAAATGGTCAGGTAGATTTTTTCTGTTTATTTTTTTTTAGCTTTTCGAACTTTTAAAAGTTTTATCATATGGCTTTGACCATATGACGTTCGAACTTTTAAAGATTCGATAACGTAATATACACCCTAAAAAAGTATGTAAGGAGTGGATAAAGCTTCAGACAATATCCAAAAGCCTAAGGGAGACAGGTGCACCTCATTCTTGGCAAAGTAATGTGGTCTTTTGATTATGTCCTCCCATACCCTCAAATATTGGATTCCCTTTAAATGACAATAGAATTTAGTCAGTTATTAAATCTATTATTTTATGATCATACTTTGGCATCTTCCTTGGTGAAAATAGAATGCTGTTCAGTGCAAGGGTCTTACCTATTTATGATACATATTCCAAGAGCTCCATTACATCTCTTTTCATATAGTACTGTGAGGTATGTCTCAGGTCATTTAAGCCTCCATGGACTAGGATAGAATCATAATGGTACCTGGTGTCCAGTGACCTGAGTGCATGCTTGATATTGTGGATCCTAGCTCCAGATAGGCAACTAACCATTATCTTCTCCTTGTCCAACCTAGTGAGTGGGGCATCTGTGTGTGATGCACAATATTATTAGGTAAAGCATATGCTTGCCTTATGGGCTTTACTCTTGGCTGAGCATTGGGTGTAGACTTATGTGAGATGTTTGGTTTTGCTTTTGGTGTGCGTTTGAATGATTGTTGATGAGCAGTGTTGCCATTAGATGGTTTTGGAAGCCTTTAAGATTTGGGAAGGATTCTTTTAAGCACCTTAGTACAACACAGTCTGTGTGTTGGTGGTAAGTGGAATGTGTGAGTGATGTAGTATGGGTAATTCCTGACAACCTCAGTAGTATGCAAGATTTATACCTCCAAGAAAATTGTTTATCTACATCTCTTGCAAACTATGTTATTTTCTTTAATGTTTAACTGGTTGACTGAGAACATGAGATAATTGCTACATTACCTTAGGATGTCCAAATCTACCAAGCTAGCCACAGAGATATTTGGGAGTTGCATGCCCATGGTGTCCAGACCTGGAATAGGGTGTGCTATTTAGGATTAAGTATTTGGTTTTAAGAGGGGTCTTATAGTGTAACACTGGGGTTAAGGGCAAAATGTTATATAGTGATAGGGTATAGTAGTGCTATCCAATGCTCAAGTTAGCTGCTCTAAGCTCAGTTCAACACAATGCTACTCTGTTCACCAGTTTTCAGACCTAATGATACTTTTAAAGGGAGATTTTACTGCCTAGATATTGGTGACTTTACAGAGTACTGTTAACCACTGATTCTCTGAGGGAAGCTCCATGCCCAGTTGCCTAATTTATGGTGAAGAAAATCAGCTTGAAAGCTGACTCCTATGCCCTCTAGCCATTAAACAACCAACAGAAAATGTGTTTTTTATCCTGCTGTGACTTTCCACTCTTTTTCCTACTTTTGCAACTTAATTTTACTTAAGAGAATTCAGTTTGTTTTCTAGTCTGGAGGTATATTTCTGAGAGCAGTAGTTGTCATTTTATTACAGGGAATAATTTGCTACTGTTTCTGATGGGTAGATATTATTGACGGGAGTTCTAACTTATTTATACAGTTGTCTCTATATACATAGGCAGACAGATATGTTAAAACAATGTTACTTTATGGTTCTGTAAGTTTGATTTAGTCAGTTGTGGCAGGTTATTAGGTCTGTATTTACTTTTCTTTTATGCAGTGAGATTCCTTCTTTATTTCTTCCCCAACTTTTTTTCTTTTCCTTAAAGAGAAATGACATGGGATGTTACACTATCATTTCTGCTTGGTCACAGAGTTGATGACATTCTTATGATAGTGACAGATGTTTTGGTGATGCACATATGGTATAAATAAATAAATATACTGCACTCTAATATCAAAGTATGTCATTAGTGTGTGTGTGTGTGTGTGTGTGTGTGTGTGTGTGTGTGTGTGTGTGTGTGTGTGCGCTCACTGTAAAGCAAGAAACTAATGGTAGAGAATAGAAACTCCTGTTAATGAAGCTAGTGGACAAGGGAAAACTATTACGAGGAAATGCAAAGCGGAAGCAATAAAATGTCTGTGACAGAGAATAAAAAAGACAGAGTTGGTGGGTGGCTGTACCAAACCGAAGTGAAACAAACAGAAATTTACTTGGTTAACAACATGTTTATCAACTAATGATCCCTGAATTGTTAAGTTGTAGGGAATTCAAAAAAACATACACTGGCAACAGCAGGTCAATATATCCAACTCTATATTAGGTGACTTAGAAAATCTAGTGGACAATGTGAGATATCCAACAAAATCTGTAGGTTTTATTAGTATCCAAGTAGAAATATGTACATCTTTCCAGTCGGGCTAAAAATATTGACAGATAAAGATACATCTGTTGAAGTGAACACAGATTAAACAGAAAAAATAACCCAGTGTAAAGTGAATACATATTATACGTATTGTGATAGTTTAGAAATGGTATCGCTAGGCATACAGTGGAAAAATAAATCACCTAAGGCTATGGAAAATAAAGATTTTTAATCACTTGTGACATATAAATAAATTAAGGAAAACAAAGGTACTATGTGTTGTGTAGTAAAATGTCTCTTCAAAGTGCACTATGGTTACAGATACACATGAAATTATAAAATCCCAAAAGATGAAGATCAAAAATAAAAAATGTGGCATAGAATTAATCAAATGGTTTAAGAGTCCTCATGGAAAACTGGATAAGTAAAATTGTTCTGAGCCCCTTCAATAAACACATCACACCGAATGATGTTTGATGACCTTTATTAAACTTCATAAACATAAATCACAGCATAACCATAGTATAGCAGACATTAATCACTACATAATCATTCATATAACTGTTAGCTAGGGCAGCATGACCTTGGTCACCCTGACTCAATAAGCAGCGTCCTTACCTCCGCTCGCTTATTTTACTTATGAAGCAGCATCCAACTGCTCACTTCCTTTCCCAACTCATTGAAATGAAGATCCCACACTCTGGGGGAACAGAAGAGGGCAAACCTTCCCCTCTTCCCCACCCTACCCTGACCTATAAAATAACCACAATAGCCTAGTGTAGAGGGAGGGAGGGCGGGTAGCAAGCTCACACCAAAATGTGATTCCTTACCCAGTTACACTTTCATAAAACCCACTAAGCCCCTCCCTACCTTTACCTCATTTCGTCTCAATCATTCCCCTTTAACCCTTTCACCCTTCCACCCTACTTCCCCTAACCTCTTAATTCCCATTACTGTTTCTGTCTAACCCCCACCTGAAGATGTCCCTGGATAAATTGGTTTGTTACTAAACCTCATTTGTTCCAATCCTTTTCAATAAACACATCACATTGAATGACGTTTGATAACCTTTATTAAACTTCATAAACATAAATTACATCATAACCGTAGTGTAGCTGACATTAATCACTGCATAGACAGTCATGTAACTATTAGCTAGGGCAGTGTGACCTTGCTCACCCTGACTCAATAAGCAGTAACCTTACCTCCGCTCTTTTATTTACATATGAAGCCGCATCCCATTCCTCACTTCATTTACCACTTACTGAATTAAACATCCAACCAAATAAGCAGCATCCAACTGCTGACTTTCCTTTCCCAACTCATTCAAATGAAGATCCCACACCAGAGGGGGAACAGAACAGGGCAAACCTGCCCCTCTTCTCCCCCCACCAACCTGGCCAGGATGTTCCCTGTCCATTCATCCAAAACTTTCTACAACCTATCAGCACAAGGGGATCATATGGTGTACTCCATTCTCTCTAAACCAAACTGGATTCCTGTCATCACCTCCCAAGGCCCTGCCATATCAATACCCAAAGCAGCAAAATGCCTACAAGTCTGAGATTAAACCAATGATCCCTCTCCAATACTAAAATAATAACCGCAACCTTACATAACCTCTGTATATTAGCTAAAGTCTCACTTATCCTAAGTACCAGTATTAGCTTCGTAATGAGTCCCAGGTCATTACCTGCCAAATGTACAGCAGACATTAAACACAATACCACAGGAAACAAAGCAAGGGCAGTTGCATACCATCATGCCTAACTGCAACCCCCAATATACTGCCCAATGTATATAATAATGACCAAAATAACTTTCCAACATCAATTTAATAGCAATCCTGCCATCATACCAATTATCCATTATAAACAAGAAAACATTTAATGACCATAATAACATTTACTGACCAACAAACCACCATCAGAATGGCTTTAATACGACCATGAAATAAATCCCATATGAACTGTAGCCCAATAAACCTCCAAACACCAGAGTCAACCCTCAAAAATCCTGTCTTGTCAATAGCTGATGTTGAGCAATCCTACACTATCAAACCTACCCCAACCCTTCACACCAAAGAACCACCGACCAAAATGTGTTGAGTGCAAATAGCCTTGTCACGCATGCAACTACACTACTCACTGCTAACTCCTCCTTGACCAACAGGACTGCCTTACCTTGTTCCCAAGCAGGACAAATAACTAAATCTTCCCACCAAAAGCCTTCCCAAAGGGAGCTGAAACTCAAATTCAACCAATCAGGCAATCCCCTACCATAAGCCTTCCTTATAAAAGGTACCCCAAACTCCTGCAGCAAGCCTAAACAATGCCTTACCTAAGCCTTCCACCTCTGCATAGCCAACAAAAGGACCCAGTTCCTCATTCCCAGAATGCCCCATCAAACCCTAACTAGTTTTAAAAGTCTTTCATATACTAATCACCTCTTATCAGCCCAAAGCACAAGTCAAATGATGCACAGGTTACTCACTCTAAAAACCTTAACCTGTTATGTAACCTCAGTAAAACCTGCTTAAGGGACAGATTTGTCTTTCAGAAGATACCACACTTTCCAGTCCCCCACTATGTCAACAGAAAGCCTCCTTGGCCCTCCAGTCCCCCACTATATCATCAGAAAGCCTCCTTGGCCCTCTTCAAACAATTTGAACAACTGAATGGGTAACCATAAATTCACCCCAAGGATTCCCACCCATGTCTCACTTGGACAAGAGCAGTAGGTACTGCATGTGAAAGTAAGGGTTGAACTTGGCTAGGCTATAAGGGCCCTAGAGCCCTAAGTTTAGTAACTTCCTATGATCCTATGATTGTTGCGACTACACCCCACCTGCATTACCTGAATCCCACCAACACTGACATACCTTAATGAGCATGAAATAAAATAAAATTACCTGTCACCTCATCATGCCCATTTCAACAACCAGAACTTTCACCCCAGCAGAATCCATTGCCATTGAAATCCATTTCCTTCAGGCCAGTAACTGTTGCTTCCTTTGCGCTCCCCCATGTGTGACTTTGTTACACACTACTCTAGCGACTGGGACAACCAGTATAACAACCTGCTGCCACCATCTCCAAGCTCTTTGCGTAGCACTGCAAAAACTGCAATGCCCCTCACAGTACCACCATCTGCAAAGAGAAAGACAAATGTAAATCCTCTGAAATGCAATAGTAAGGGCTCCATCTTTTACCGGTTTGTTCCACATCATAAGTGGCAGCATTAACTCATCCTGTGATGGAAGGAGACACAATCAGCATTAAAAAAAAAAAAAAATTAAACCATTCCATCCCTTTCATAGGTTCCTCTTAGAAATACTCCACCAAAGCATAACTAAATACAGCTAAATTGAGTATCTCTCACATAATTTACCAATTCCTTCTTTAATGAACTACTACACCCTCCCAGAAACCACACAACTATAAAACAATCCCAGATAAAAAAACTAACCCTGAACATACTACAAAACCTGTACCATTAAGAACTGCCACATGCTAACTCCTTTGACAGTTCAAACGCTTTCTGACAGAGTAGCTTGACACCCTATGCATGATAACAAAATTACCCACCCTCCAGAGGATTGGGTAATAGGCACCGACCAGGAACTAACACCACACCCTAAAAGCACCAGCCCAAAGTAGCCCACCCTAAAAACACCAGGTCCAGCACCCCAACAAGTTCCAGCCAACAACATACCTCTCAACGTCTTTGAGCAAACTATCTTGACAAGGCCATAAATAAAAGTGGAACAGAAGCACAAAGTAAGGAGAATTCTAAATATTGCTATTACAGCTTACAGAATTGGTAGTATAACCGGATTGGCAGTACTATGCACTTTCAGATAGGTATAAAGAGTAAATCTCAATACCTGTCATTACTTTCTAATGTCTGTCTTCACTTACTTCAGTAGTTTGTCAGAAAACCACATGTTTATGAAATGACTCATTTTACGAGTAAAAATCAGGACCTGCTATGAAAATATATAAAATTGACAGGTATGCTGACATCTTTATAAATGCCACATAACCCCAGCAGCATCCCAAAGCATCACCACCCACAAAAATAAGCTTTCTTAACCCCAAATCTCAACCAGTTAACTCACCTGTCAATAGACACACATGGTACCTCCCCTCCAAAACCCGACCAAATGACTCAAACCTCGCTGCACACAGCCAATAGGAAATGAGCTCTGCAGTCATAAAAATCAATCTGAGCAAAAGCTGATGGAAAGGGAGGAAAAGACCCAAACTATAAGAAAACATGCAGCTTTCCAAAGAATATAAAGTCTGAAACACAAATGTATACCATTACTTAGTGACTTCAACACTCAGATCAACCAAGTAATTAGCAAGGAAATCACCAATTTTATGAGGAACAGACTGACAATATGAGTCATAAATCTGTACAGTTGAGACGTATGGCTGTAACCAAGTAGAAAGCCTGATTCAAATGGCCATAATCCTCGAATTGATCAGAAATGCAAACTTCAGTAAATGAAGCAAATCTGGACAGTTAGACACCCCTTCCAGTAAACGGCCTACAAGGCACCTTTAAAACATGACAACATCACTGTTCAATCACATACCCCACCCATAACATGTCGTAAAATAATAAAATGCACATTTAATATTGTACCACTGTTTAAACAAATATGAAATGGGAAGCTTCATACAGAGCCTATTTAGGCTTAAGACCCAAATCAAATAGAACAGGCAGCTAAGCTTACAGAGACTGGAGCTGTCTTCTGATCAGCAAAGCCCACAATGCTAAACAAAGACAAATATGCCACAATGTCTCCTAGATCAATAGGAGGAATTACCTCTTCTAACCAATGTAGCTGCGCTTAAATTGAAGAAAGAACAAATGGCAAATAAAATAGTACAGGTGACATCAATGGATGACAACCTGGAACAGAACGCAGCTACTCAAAATAGAACTGCATCCTTAGGCCCCAGCTACCATCTTTTGTGACTCAAAGCAGTTGCATCAAATCATGGGAACCAAGTTCCACACATACTTTAACGCAATTAAAATTAAGTAAACCAAAAGCAGAAAACCACCACACTCTCCGTAAGCTGCCCAGAATATTTCTGTAGTTGGACCAACACTTCCGTACTTGGATAAACACTTCAAAGGATAGAAATAAATCTTGAAAACAAGCAAGTAGATGTAACAAATCTTTTATTCCACAGCACCACAACGAAAAGGACACAAAAAGTAACCACAAGCGCTTTCGCCCGTTCGTAACTGGCTTTTTCAAGTGTACTGGGTTGTTACACAGCTCCATATTTAAATTAAAACAACCCTGTCATGTGATTAAATTAATTAAATTAATGCCATCAATTAAGTACATTTAAATCATTTAAAAATGTATTTGTTAAAAAAGTAAAAATACTTGCATTTCTTTAAAGTGCATTGAATGCTGTCACAATACTTGTAAATACTTATTGTATAAATAAAAAGAAAACATTTCTTAAATATCCTGAAGATATCACATAAAAATGATTATTTGAAAAGTGTGTGTGTATAAATGCATTGCAGACCTGTTAAAATGCAGAACATTCCACTGATAAATTACACAAATTAACTACTACCCCTGAAAAATTACAAAAACATGTTCTAATTACATGTGCAAAACTATTGCCTGTTTTATTTTATAAAACCAACTTTTATAGTGTAACTATTTGTTGTTCCTTCACCCATTCTCCTAATTAATTACCTTAAATGTATATATTAATGGTGGATATATCAAAAAAAATATATATGTCTATATTTATAAATTTCATTACAACATATTTCTTTTTGCTCTAAGAATGTCACCAATACTGATCCCCTCATTTAAGCCTGGATACTTTGTTGCATTAAGCTTTAGCTGCCAAATTAATTCCTTGATACCAAGGGCCGTCTCCCAATCTCCACCTCTTAAATCTTGTCTAACCTTATCAACAACAAAAAAAAGCAATTAAAATTAAGGCTACAGTTTTATATCCTTTACCGTGAGGAACCACAGCACTAGCAACCCTGGTTTATCCCAAGTCCCTACAATGGCATTCAGTGCAAATTACAGTCCTCTGTTCCTACTCTTGGCACCGCACTACAAAACTGGGGATACAAGAATCCGTAAAGGAAATGGAATGTGCAGGTGCATTTTGACCAATTTCTCCCCTCAACTCTAGCTTACAGATAATTTACTTCATGTACAATACAACGGTATACCAACAAGGGTCCTTGATGCAGCTGACTGTATCCCTTTGTGGGAAGCCACCCTGACCACCACAAAACTCACCATTACCAATAAAACCACCCTCAAACAACAGCCCTGCTATGATCATCTCTCATTCACCCCTTCTCCTTCTTCCTCATTATTTATTCATTTATTTATTTATCGCTATTTTTTTGTTTGTTTGGACATGAACCAGTCACAGCCCTATTATTCCTCATAAATTGATGCACGCTTCCCGTGAAAAGCAGAAGAGCAAAGATGGTAATAACACAAATCCCCCAAAAAATGTGCTCTAAATGTGTGAAAGAATGGGAATAGGAAACCGACGGCCATAGCTCTCAGCCTGGACAAAGCACATTAATAAAAGTGGGACAAAGGCGCAAAATTAGAGACAGTTTTAAGTATTGCTCTTACAAACTTACAAGGTTCATAGTACACCAGGTTTGCATTGGTATGGATTTCCTGGAGGATATGAATCCTGCAACTTAAATGTCTGTCATTATTTCTAGAGTAATACAAAACACTTGAACTCCCTCCTGACCCTGATGAGCCTCACCCACAATCATCACTTATAATTTCTTAACCCTGTAAAATGATCCCAACTTGCACTTGTAACCTTGACCACCATGAGGCCCCTGCAGACTAGGCATCCACCATGTTCTCAATAATAGCAACTGAAAGGACTAAAGTTTAATGAGTGTCTGTCTCCCCCAAATGCACGTGGATGCTAGTCCAACACTTTACAAATCATGCTGAGATTCATCTATGATTCTATTACTCAAAGAAATCAAAGTAAAAGCCCAGTGGACCCACTTACCTCTTACATACAATAACCAGTACTGTGGTACCTCCAAACAGGAAAGAAGAAGAAAGAAAAAAAATACCACTATACCAAGTAACCATTACTCACCTCTACCCCACCCACAACTAGTAAAGCAAGGCCTACTGGACAAAACATTACTTACAGTTCACCTCAGATGTAACCTGCAATCTAGCAAGTTCACGCCAAAATGTCATTCCTTACCCAGTTACACTTGCATAAAACTCACTAAGCCCCTCCCTACCCTTACATCATTTCCTCTCAGTCATTCCCCTTTAACCCTTTCACCCCACACCCTACTTCCCCTACCATCATAATTCCCATTACTGCTTCTGTCTAACCCCCACCTGAAGATGTTCCTGGACAAACTGGTTTGCTACCAAACCTCATTTTTTTCTCTGCATGTTTTTTTTTTTTTTTTTGGGGGGGGGTGCTGTAAAGTTAATGAACGTTACCATAGTTATATATTGTATACAAATGGATGTTAATGTTCTTTCCTACTATTAATTTGTTAATGAGACAATCGACTTGGAAACAAAAATCTGTTTTCTGGGTGACCTAAGACCACTGTTTTGAAAACATGCTTGTCTATTGCCATTCATATAACAGAGATTCAAGGAACCAGATGCATAATGGTAGAATAGAAACGCTCTCAGCTATAATCTTGTAAACAAATTGACGGGAAAACTAAACATGACACTTACAGCAAGTCAAAGGATAAATTAGTAATTATATGTCGTGCAGTGGTTGTGCTATTGTAATGGGTTCCTCTTCAGATGACCAAGGTGAAATTCCTCGAGCATCTGTAGTAGTCTAAAGAAATGAATGTTGAGGAATATAACCCTGTTCTCTGTTTTCTACAGGAAATCCTTGCTGATGTGGTTTCTAAGTGCCACTTCTTCAAATTAGTGCAGCGATGGAGGCGGTACATATAAGTTGGGGGAGGGGTGAGCCTTGCTGTCCAGCAAAAACACAGAGACAAATTTTTCATCATTATGTGTCTTAGTCCTTATTTTTCCCCACTTCTAAACCTTGGGATTGTAAAAATTTACATTTATTGCATCACCACTGGGATAGGTATAAAGTGCATCTATGTCTATGTTTCATAAATGCTATGGCAGATGCAATAATTGCCCCAAAGCTAAATACCAGTTTGTGTGGGACAACTAATGGTGGAGTAAATTATGATTTAGGAATGTGGTACTACATTTGTACTGTGGACATCACATGCTAGCTTTCTAACATGCTGCAGTAGCCTCTACACTTGAACTATCTCATGGGCCAAAGATTGTCGGATCAAACTTCACAGCATACAGTTCAGTAAATATCTCTGAAGTGTAGCTGAAGCTACCAAGTGCATTCATTAATGCACTCACATGTCAAGTTTAATATATGCCGAGAGTGGTACAGTCAGGGATACAGGAAGAGCTCTGAGTGCTTTTTTTCTACCTTTCTCTGATATGTTCTGATGTGCTGCTGACTATAACAAGCATACTGTCTCACAACTCCTGCTGAGTATATAGCAGCATATCAAACTGCAGATATGCAAAGGATATAGCTAAAGTAGTATGTCTGAAAATCACTGTTGACACATGAACTTATAGCTGGCAAATCTACATGCCATTTCTTAGGTTCTCAAGGCTATATGGAGCTTAATTCTTGTTATACTGAAGAGTCTTTTTGGCAGGGCTGACTTTTTTTTATTTTCTAATTAGATGTGGGTGATGCATTTAGTGTTACAAGCCAAGCACAGCCTTATACTATAACAAGAAATTTATTAACTTCAACATGTGTGATTTTGTTTACAAACAAACAAATATCAAAACTAAAAATCACTCCAGTCAATACACTGTAAGAAGAAATAGTTTTCCAACAAGGCTGCAAAAGCATTCACTAGAATCAAAATAGAATGAATAATATAAGAAAAATCATTACTGATTTCAAAGAAAAAAAATACATAAAGCGGAGCATTGTTATTGTTAGTCTGTTGATGGGAATTTGCAACCCTTAGAAACAGGACAGTTCAGCTTTTCCTCAGAGGACTTAAAAATCCATCCGGAGTTAGAGACTTGAACTGGACGCCAAATATTTGGAACTAGAAGGTTGGGAGGGTGGCCTAATGGTTAAGGTGTTTGCCTTACAAATACAAGGTGCAGGGTTTGAGTCTCACAAGGGATAATTTGCTTAGCTTGCAAGGGCACTTAGCTTAGTACTAATCTGTAAAATGGGCAGAAACTTCAATACTCATGCACTCGCTCTTGTGCACAGAAGCTTGGCACGATCCTGCTTAGCATAGTGTTTAGTTTTTTTTACTAGTCTGCATAAGAAAATATTAAAAACATCTGTTACCATTATTCACAGTTCTTTTTAAAATTCTTCCAAATCTTTTGAATTTCTAATACCATGATGGGAATGGACCCCATTCCTAAGTCAAAGTACAGTTAAAGTTCATAAAATTAGTTTTGTTTCACTCTTTGATGTCAGCCAAAAGTGCTCTTCGCAGCATCTGATGTGCCCAGTAATGACTCCTTCTGCAATGCGTATGGAGTTACATGCATTGGTAGCATATCTAAATATGATTGTAGACCCCTTTTTATAAGACCCATTGCTCCTACTACTATTGGAACTATCTAAGTATCTTTCTTCCACATTGCTCTCATTTCTCCTTGCAAATCCTGATATTTTATGACTTTCTTTCTCTCTGTATGCAGGGCACTGCAATCACTGGGTGTGGTGATTTCAAAGATCAATGCTACTTTTTTCTTCTTTTCATGGACCACTATATCTGATTTTCTAACATCTGTCTTTTGAACTGCTGGTAATGGATGATACCATGTGATATAAACTTCATCATATTTTATGATGCTTTGTGGCTCATATTTCCAGTGTTTTTCAGCCACTTCAATACCATAATGTTTGCACAATCCCCAGTGCAACAATCTCACCACATTATTATGTCTCTCAGTATACAGACCATCTACAAGTAGTATTTTGCAACCAGCAATGAGGTGTGCAACTGTTTCCAATTCTGTTTTACAAAACCTACACATGTCCATTTCTCTCACATGTTCAATGGACTTTGTAAAATCAATGTGCATGTAGTCCACTATCTTGTGCTGCAAATATTAAACTTTCATCTCTTGGTTTGAATTTGCCTCTCCTTAACCATTCCTGCTTTCATTCCTGATGAACATGAGGTTCTTCCAGAATTGTTGTATACTTGTAACTATATTTATGTATTTTCCACATTTCTTGCCTTCTCATCTGACCCTTCACCTTATATTTTCTTTTGTTTTTTTTTGGCACATTCAGTTGCTGCCTGTTTTTTATCCACTTGTGGTTTGATTTCCATTCCTGCTTGATGCCAATATGCTTTTGCTGGCCTAAGCAGGGAAGTCATCTTAGATTTATTCTCCTCATGTTTCAAAACTTTCACTACATTTGGGTCTTGTGAGGTCAGCAGATATGTGTGGAGTCCCATGATTGCAGATCTGTACATGTAATCAATTTCAAGGAAGCACATCACTCTTTCGGAATGGGGAATATATAATCTTGGTATACAATGATTTTTATAAATCATTTGGTGAGCATGAAGCATCCTTCTTGTTTTCCTATCTAATCTATCCAACACATTTTGGGGCCAGTCAATCACTTCATAACTGTAAGCTAGGACAGGAAGAGGAAATTGGTTTATGGCTTGGATTTTGTTCATAGATGTCAGCACTGGTTTCAGGATTATTTTAAGTCTTCTAAAGTACTCCTTACTAAGTTTTCTTGTCCCAAACTGAGGTTTACTTGGTGCTGCAGTTTTCCTGCTTTATAGGTTGCTTTTGCATGTTTATCAAACCCAAATGACATTATTATATCATCTGAAAAAGTTTGGACAACTTGCAGTTGCGCTTTCAGTTCCTCATCGTTCCTCATTTGATGAGCTATACAGTTTTAAATCATCAGCAAATAGTTGATGAGAAGTCTTTATTCTTTGTTGTTTACTAGGAGCCAAATTATACTCATGGTCTAAGCTACTGAGTAGGCAACTTAATGGGTTAAGGGCAAGACAGTATAGCAGCGGTGATAGTCAACCTGAATTATTCCCCTTTGAATTTTTAACCTTAGAATAATGATTAGTCCTTTATCATAGCTTAATTGCAAAGTGGTCTGCCACTGTTTCATGGTCACTGCAATGTAGTTTATCAGTGAAGAGTGTATCGTATAAATTTTTAAGCACTATTTTATCCATGAATGTGCGATACTATCAAATTCTTTTTTGTAGTCAATCCATGCCATGCTTAAATTCTTTCCCTTTTCACAGTTCTCCACTATGACTTTAACAGCAAATGATCCTGTGTTCCATACAACTTTCTTTTATTGTCCTTTTGTTCTACTGCCATACTTGAGTTTTCTTCTAAATGACTATAGACTCTGTCAGCATCAATTCCAGTGTACAGTTTATATGTCATTGGAAGGCAGGTTATTGGTCTATAATTTTTAGTGTAGCTTGTAAGTTCACTCTTAAGTAGGAGCATTGTTTTTCCTGTTGTTAGCCAAGTTGGTGTCTGTTCAGTATGAGCATATAAATAGTTCTTACTCATGGCTAATTCTCATGCAAAGATGTTAATACTTTTAATGAGAAGTTTGGTACTGCATCTGGGCTTGAGGTTTTCCAATTGGAGGCTTTTCTTAACTTTGTTTCAGTCTCTCTGGCTGTTACTTCATCCCATTTCATATCCTTTATGTTTAAACTTCTTATTCTTTCTTTTACTTCTTCTAACCATTTAGCATCTTTGTTATGTTCCACAGGATCTTCATAGATACTTCTCCAAAATTTATATATTTCTTCTTTTTTTGGTGGTCTTTCAGTTCCTTTACCTTGTTTCCCTATTCTCTATAAAACTTTTTTGGGTCATCAGTAAATTGCTTATTTTATACTTTTGCTTTATATTTATCTGTGTGCCTTCTACGTTTTTCTGCCTGTGTTGAGATTTTAGTTTATTTGCGTGATAGATACTGCACATTGCTTTTATCATATTCATCTTTCTAAGTATTTGTTCCCTCTTCTATACTGTTCTAACAGTGGCATTTCTTGTCTTAGTTGCTTTATAGTTTTCTCTGTTAAATACTTGCTTGATGGTATTCAATTTCTCCCCTTCCTTTCCCTCACTACCCTATGTTCTTGTGGTAGAACTTTATCAGTTATTAATTTAGCTGCACAGTAATATATCCTGTTTTTTTCTGTTATATCGCATGGATCTGTATACACAGTCCTAATTATTGTGTTCATTCTGCCCCTGTTAATATGTTAATGAGTTCTAAGGTGACTCATTTATAACATCTGCATATTACAATGCAAATTCAAACTCTTCAGAAAGGTATAATTTGTTTTCATATTGTCACTCTACTATAAGCTACCTTGCTTAAGACAGTTTTTCTTTCCTATACTGTGGGCGTGCCCAACCCTCTTAATTACACATGCAAACCCAACTGTGTGGTTCCTGACTTTCACAGGCTTTTCTTATGGTTTATTGTTTCATTGTGCAAAATATGCCAGACTCACTTGCTGTTTCTCCATCCAGCTTTGTACCACTTATTATGGCAGGAGTGGCATATAAGTGTGCTTAGAGCAATCTGACATAGCTATGACAGAATCAATGTTAAAGTGAGTTCTAGTGTTTAAGGATAATGAAAAAGATGCTGGCTGTTTATTGTAAATGTTAATTAAAATGTAAGGATCTATTCCTTTCTGTTCTTCTGGAAGTACCATCTTGCAACTAATAGTTATGAGTTGAGAAATGATGATTGGATGGGAGGGTTACTGTTTACTTACTTGCAGGAAAGCAATGCCACATGAACATTGAAAAGAAAATTATTCCCTTAATGGGAAGAATCTGCATGTTTTATACAATGCTCAATTTGTGAAGTTTCACGTTTAGAATGTAAGGTACTGTGATGTCAGCATAGTGACTAAGTTAACATCATTGACATATACCCATTAACAATGGTGAAAAAATCTTTATATTCATGAACACGCACTTAAATTTCCAAATCACTTTTGCTGCATATTTTTAACATATCTTTAAATCATATGTATAATAAAGCAACCATTTTATAAACCATTCTTAATTTAAAATGCATGTTTTAAATGTATTTTAATTTAATTTACATCTATAAATAACAATTAATAATAGCATGTTTTAATTAACCCAAGATTCTACATGAATTTTATTAAATGCTACAGGCTTAACTCATAATATTTTCATAAACTTGCTTTAGGTTATTATGGTAATATTTTTAAAGCAAAGTGAAATAAGGGAATTCATTTTCACTTTCTCATTTGAAATATAAGCTGCGATAAACATTTTAAAATGCGCCAAAAAACATACAATTTGAGTATGTTTTGTGGGATTCCCACCCTACAGTGAACAGCAGGCCTTCTTCTCAGACATCCAGTGAGACAATTCCTTCCTGCCAGGGTCAAGACAATAGTGGCCTATAAATGCTACAGGAGAGCAACAGTCTGGTAACAGGAGTAATGCCACTTCCTGCAGTAGGGCTTTGGTATTTTAGTTAGAAATCTACCTACTATTTACAATAGTTAGTTGGCTTCCATGATAGCTTTTGCTTTACATGTGAGGCAGGCATGCCATGCTTCCACACATGCAATCCACCCAATAGGTTAGTCACATGGATCAACATACTGCCTCCGTGAGGAACAAGATAGCAGTAACTGCTCTCCCAACTCCAGTTTGCCATTTCCTTCCAGTTCATGGGACAAAAATCTAATCCAAGTTGATGAGTAAACATCAGGACTTTATCCCTCTTTCACAACCACTATTACAACAGTTGGGAATTTCATTTCTTAGCTACATATCTTATGGTTAATTCTTGTAAGAATAAAAAAAAATATTTGAATATGCATAAAGTAAAATGATGCATCACCATCACTATTTTTATAAAAAAAAGCCTGCCCATATCCTATAGCACCTGTTGATAAATGTAACTGAAGCTCAGTCCTTGCATGCCACATCACTGAAGAAGCCAACATCCTGTTTCTTTGTGACTCTTCTGAGAATAGCATATTATTTTATGTTCATATGTAAAAGCTTTTGCTGGTTGATAGAATACAAAATCAAGCCTTTAGAGCAGCTAACCCAAGATTAGGAACAGCATGTCTTACAAATTTAACAACTTTGTAAAATATCACACTTGATGACATTTATGTAAATGAAGTACATTTGCATAGCATGTTTTGAACAGCTGATGAGATACCTGAAAGTCTGATGTCTAAAACTTTGCCCTTGCCTTGTTAGCCTAATTGCTAGAACTATTTTTTTTTTCAATCCAAAGGTAATTTTCCTCTCCAAGAAAAGCAAGCTGCATTTATGCTAATGATATTGGCATCACTTTCATCCAGCCGATAATGGCAGTTTGGTACAATGCAATGTTGATTGTCGAGTGTCAAGAATAGCAATTGCTCTCTTGGCCTGCTGCTCCTATGTTAAAATATATGACAAGTGCAGCATGCAGGAATATATAAAAGTGACAAGGTAATTAAAACAACAAACAGCTATGGCTCACTGAGGTACTTTAAAAGCAATGCAAAGTGTTCTACCAGGCTCAGCATAATATGTTTTCTTCATTTTCTCTTCTTATTGAAAATAAGCTATTTTACCTTTTCATTTCTTAGACTCATGAGCTGTAGAAATCTTTCCTGCAGTTCTATGACAATACAATGCAGCTGGGAAGAAAATATTTTAAGCATCTGCTGCTTTTGATACTGAAAAAAAATTACAGATGTAGTTTCAATACACACTCATACTTATTTGGAAGACTGTTTTATGAGCCCATATTTAACGTTACCCAGCATGCATCAGTGATCCATTGCTAATGAGTAGATTTTAATTACTATGAGGCATAGTTCTGATTAATGAAAATATCTTCCCATAGAAGGGCAGTGATATTGACCCTGAATGAGATGTGCACACAGTACGAAATTTGTCTTTACAGATTTGTTTCCAGTACTGAGTTTTGAACAGAACAAATTTAGTGAATGACCTTTTTCAGTTGAGTCATTTATTCTTCTAACATTAATGGGCAGCCGTGGTGGGGCAGTGGTTAGCATTGCCGCCTCACAGCACGAGGTTCTCCGGTTCAGTCCTTGGCAAGGATGGCTTCTGTGTGGAGTCTGCATGTCCTCCCTAAGGTCACATGGGTTTCCTCTGGGTGCTCTGATTTCCTCCCACATCCCAAAGACATGCTTAAGGTGGAATGGATACTCTAAATTAGCCCTAGGTGTGTGTGTGTGTGTGTGTGTGTGTGTGTGTGTGTGTGTGTGTGTGTGTGTGTGTGTGTGTGTGGCTCTGTGGAAGGTTGGGCACTGGGCTGGCAACTCGACACCATAAAACTCCGCTGCCAGTCATGAGCGGACAGGTGATTCGCTGTGGTGACCCCTAACCGGGAAAAGCTGAAAGAAGAAGATACTTCTAACATTAATATAACTTCTATTGAAACTCCTGTGTTAGGTTGACCTAAATACTGCAAACACTTCCTGCAAATTTGGGTTTTTATCACTTAGTGCTTTTATAAGCTGCATAGGAGATGAGGTAGGAGTGATGTGACAACTGGAACTAGTATTGGTTGTGAAATGCAACAGCCAGCTAAAGGAAAATTTTTGTTGTTTAGGTGCTAGGACCAATAAAGTATTCAGTGCAAGTATGAATGCTTCTGTAAAATCAGGAAGGGAGAGGTCTGAAGGAAATGGTATCTAATGATGCCAAACCTTATTGCATGCATAGATCATCAAACTCTTGAACTCTTTTAAGCCTAGCTAATAACCCAGACCAGAATCAAACCCTGCATCTTGTGCCTCTGAGGCAAAGATCTTAACCATTATGCCAAAACCATCCTATATATTGTGCACTTTATATAGTGCCTTTTATTAGGCATTTCCAAACAGATAAACCTCCCCACATAGTAAAATCTACACATGATAAGCTAAAGGCATTACTGTTCATTACTAGTAGTCTTAAAAAGAAAATATACTCCCTGGAAGTACTGCTCACCCTGGGGAATGCTGATGTCTGTGCAGTTACTGAGGAATGGTTCAAAGCCATGGAAAGCACCCCAACAGTGCAAGTCTATAATGCTTTTCACACATTCCAATCACCCACACCACATGAAAGGACAAATGTTGGAGGAGTATCCATCTACATAAAGGATAAGCACACCTCAAGATTTGTCAAACAATATGACATGCTTGAGTCACTCCTTATCCAACTAACTAGAGATGAACTCACTTTCTATATTGTTACTAGCAACAGGTCCCCCCCACCATGGACCAGGAAAACCATAACTTATATCCGAATTCACTAGAATCACTTATCATTTAGCTCAATACCATACTCATGGGTGGTTTTAACTAGTCCGCCATCTAAAGTGGGAAGCATAGATGACCACTAAAATGCAGGCTCAAAGATTTCTAGACTTTATCAGTACAAATACCCTGGTGCAACTAGTCTGCACTCCCAGTAGGGATACAAATATCCTAGACTTGGTACTCACAAATATGAGAGAGGATTTCACACCCTAAGTGCAATGTCCTCAATGGTTAGATTGGATCACAAAATGGTGCTGTTTGAAATAAATATAAAACTAGACCCCCCAAAACCTTTAAGATCTTTTCTAAAGGCAAATTACCTCCTATTAAATGACAACATTGTTAATCTCTAAGCTCCCCTAAATTCAGAAAACACAGAAGTCTGTATGGAAGTGTACACAAAAGCTATGTATGACCATATAAATGACTGCATAGAAATGGCTGTACCAGGCCAAAATAAGCCGAAGACAAATGGCAAAACCAAGCTACCCTGGTGGACCACTTCAATAAATACGTTGTACAACAAAAGAATAAAAATCCTGTCTAGAAGTAACAGAGAAGGAGCACAACAGAGCAAACACTACCTCATTAGTCTAAACAAACAGATTAGGGGACTAATCAAGTCTACAAAAGTGAATTTTGAGGCATAATAATCTTCCAAGCTAAGGATAACCATAAGGCATGTTCCAGGTATGTTTATAATCTTAAGGGCAACACCCCAACAATGTGCAGTTAGCTGTAGATGACATCACCTATCCAAGCCATTCCTAAGATAAACTCTGTAGTTTCGACTGTAGTGAGCAAATCATTATATGTCGAACAGTGTATAAGTAGGGGTAAAGCACCTAGATACAAACATGTCATGTTTCCATATTACTGCTCTCATACACCAGTCATGGAGTACAATACCCCTTTTGGTATGTACCTGTTCTCAGAGATTCCTCACAAAATGAATACATGGTTGGAAAAACAAGTCTTAAGTACATTGAATCTAACTCTTGTGCTTATATTCTGTCTTCTGGAGGCTGCTGAGAGGTGACTTATGTCTGCATATAAAACACGCTCTGATCCTGCCCTAATGAACCTATTGCACTTACATAAAACAAATATCACCAGAATCACCTAATCTAGGGACCTAAACCTTACCTGCAAAGTAAATAGGACATGCTGGAGGGAAAGGTATGTGCCTCAAAGGACTCCCGTTCTCTAGAAGAGGCTCTACATCCATGTTCATAGGCTCATAGGTTGGTACTAGGCTATCAGCCCTAGGGCCTATACAAGCCTAGCCACAACAATTCCCTGGCTATTTCTGAAGTGACGTGAAGTGGAATTCATCCCTGCACTTATTCAACCAAAACTTGGATCAGTAAATGGGAAACCATAAATATATCCTTGGTCTAATGGTCTGACACCCATGCCTCTATTAGAAAGATGACGTATGTAAATGCTCAGCCACCCATGCTCAAGTATGTATACCCCAAAAAACCTTTACTGAGAAACATGACAAGGACTAAAAAGGCTGCTTGGGACATTGGTGACTATCATTCTGCTTTGATAATATTAGTCTGTATACTATGTCTGCTTATTCAGTTCCTCTTCTCACATTGTACCCTACATCGATAATTAAAATTTTCTGCTAGACATGGATAGCACATATGACTATTATTAAATTTAAAGTATGTGTAAGGCCTTCTATTTAACCAGGAATAATTTACACAAACCTTTGTTTTCCCTCTGGGACTATTTTCAGTGGACTCAGTGCAACACGACATACCTCTTTAACAAGGTAAGCTAAATGAAATATCAAGGGAAGTCAGATGCACCATGTATATTTCATGAATGTACCCACTATTATTGGATGGACAGGAAATGTAAAGATCTAGTTCCAGTACGTTATTTATTCCTTAATATATTATGGCACATTGTTTAGGGTATAGCCTTTCAGGAGTTGTGATGCACATATGTTACAAAATAGAGAGTTACCTGGCAAACTAGCTTCAAGTTATATATGTTTCAAATGTTATGAAATGGGTATAAATGGCTCATGACTCTTGGTCGTGAAGTATTATCTGACATATCGAAAGTATGTGGGCCTTGGTTTTTGTCAAGAGGTAGAGACATCTCATCAAAGAAAATCTCTGAATCTGAGATGAACTGTTTTTTTTTTCTACTTGTCCTTTTATTACTGCAGCAGTTTTTTTAAGATGACGGCTGATTTTGCATGTTAGAGTGTTTATATACAGCTGTGTATCTTGTTCATTCATGTGACCATCTCCCTCTCTCTCTCTCTCTATATATATATATATATATATATATATATATGAGTATGTGTAAGATAATCAATAATCAGTGCAGCAAAACATTACATTACTCATTATCAACACAGAAAGGTGCAAAGCAAAGCAACAACACTCAAACACACATGCTTCAACATATAGCATTAAAGCACGCAAACCAAAAAACATTGTTTTTTGGAAGGAATCCAGACTCCGCTTCAAGAGCACACAATAGTGTGGAGAGGACAGCGCATATTTCCTATTATTCTATTACAGTGATATTGCACTTACATGTCAAACAGCTTTTTTGTCAATCAGCTGTTGTTGACAGAATATCTGGTGATTAAAAGCAGAATCAATCCATGTCGAGAAACCAGTGCGCGCGCGTGTGTGTGTATTTGTGTGCATGCAGATCTATCTATATAAAATATATGTGTAAAACAATTAATCGAACATTCAAAATCTCAAAAGTAAATAAACGAATAAATAAACATTTTTTCCTAGGGGCATGCCACCCTGCAATCCCCATGAGGGGGGGGAGGGGGTGCTTCCCCTTACTACCGCTGCTGTGTATATATATATATATATATATATATATATATATATATATATATATATGTGTGTGTGTGTGTGTGTGTGTGTGTGTGTATATATATATATATATACACATATACCAACTCTGAAATTATACAACAGTGGGGAAAGGAAAAATTCTCAATCTTCACTGTACATCAAGATCAAAGGAATTCTGGAACACTGCTATGATCTATCTATTCATTTTCTTGTGCCAGGATAAAAAAAGTTCTGGCATTCTGATCATTTGACTAATTAGTCTGCATATACAGATTCCAGCTTCCTCACCAAATTCAAAATCTGCCTGACACCATCTGTTTGCAGGAGAAAAACTGAAAGTCAAAAAAAAAAAAAACACTACATTAAAGTCTAACTCAGGAGATGTATATCCCAATTCAAATACATTACTATATATTAGTAATAATAACAATGACACAGAAAAACAGGTATCAGGACTGTGGCACAAATTACACACATGCAGTAATAAAAGTACTTAAAGATTACATTTATGTATATTTTCTGATGAGGAACAGTAATATACATCTAATAAGTTAAAAAATCTCTTGAAGGAAGTGAAAGCACACACTCTGCAAATGGAAAATTAATGAAGACAGGAAGAGACAGGATGAAAAAAACAGCATAAAGTAAAAAGCAGACACTGACTTGGGAGTTAAATTACATACACACTCAACAGTATAGAAACAGTATGCAAGACATTGCTTGATCTACTTGATACATCTGAAGACTCACCACATAAAAATAATCTCCTGAAATACAAAAGCATATTAAAGAAATAAATCCTGCGTGAAAAATACCACAGAAAACCAATTGCATAAATACAAGGATAAACTGACTTAAGAAAAATAATGGGGGGGGGGCACTATTGCTTTCACATACAGTCGTGGTTACCTGTACAGTAGTAACACATTTAAATACATCTCATTGTCTTTTTAATTAACCCAGCTCGTCTCGGGTCTACTAGAGCAAGTTGGGTGTCATCAGTCCCACATATTTTGTTGAGGCATGTAAGTCTGGACATTTTATTAGTTTTTAGTACAGTTTTAATAAGTGGTGTTACCTGTTCACCTATTTCCTTATCTTCTTCATTTACAATATCAGGTTTTAGTACTTCTAATTTAACTATTGGTAAAGTATAATCATAATAATGTATTACTTCTTTGTTTCAATATTTTCTATGTATGTTTATGGACACATATGACCAGTGAGGTAGCAAGGAAGTTTCTTAAGAAGTACAGCAAACCTATTCAGTTTTCAGGTAATAAAGAGCACATCTGGAAAAAAAGCCACAGTGATGGAACAAGTATTAGCAAACTACCTTATCAAAGTAGTTATGACTTAACTTTTTTCCATAGAATTGCACAATTACGTTTTATGACTCAATATTAGAGGTCAGTAATGAAAACAATAAGTATAAAAGCCTACTTTACCATGCATTACAAAATATTCAGTTAATTCTGGCAGAGGTGCAACAACCATCTGCAGGGTAGAGTGTAAGCACATGCTAGTCAGAGAAGGCAGACCTGGGCTGTCATTGTTTGAGCATGCACCTCAATCACAAGGATGCACTTGGGTCCTTAAAGCATGAAACCTCGATGGCTACCTGTATGGCAGCTCTCTGAGTGTAAATGCACAGATAGGTTTGCAAGCACATGTGGATCAGAGAAGACAAATGTGGGCATTCACTGTGTAAGCATGCAGGTAAGCCATTGCAGACAGACGTAGGTCCTTAAATATGAAATGCTAATGGCGGCCTGAATGACAGCCTTCTTTTATTGGTTTTTACCCTAACAGGGGCTGTGCAGGCTGACCAATTACAGAAGGATTGATGACTGGCAGTAAGTAGAGGCAAAAAGAACAAATAATGTTTAGTATGGGAGGATAAGGAGCACATTTCAGTTACAGGAATATAAGGATTAACAATTTGAAACTCTGGCATATTGTGTTAGGACAACCAAGACCCTTGAGGATACAGATTGCAGTGAGATGGTGGAAAACTGAAAAGGCATTCTTTTTTTGGGGGATGCATTCAGCATCAATTGAGAACAAATGAGCTGGGCAGAGATGTAGGGAAAATGCCACATTAATATAAAAAAGCATGTTATTATACAGGGGAATTTAGATATTTATTGGAGTATGAGATAATGATTTTTAGAGAGAAAAGAAAAGATCAGATGTTGAAAATCAGTCTAAACGTAAAAAGGAACAAAAGAAAGTTGGAATCATAGAAAAAATATAGAGAGAATTAACAGCAGACAGATGAGAAACAAAGGGATCACAAAAGAGCATATGAGAACATGTTTGCAGAATAAAGTAGAAGACAACTGGTTGGACATTTGCAGAATACTAAAATGGACCTCAAGAATGAAGAAGTTGAAAATATTTTACTGGAAGTGTTTACATAAGTATATTTACACAAAATATAGGTTACATATGATGTTCCCCTTAACACATCAGACTTGTTGGATATGCAAATGAGAACAGGTAGGAGACTGGGCCTGCATTTTCTGGCAGTTTGATATATTGGCTAGAACTAATGAAGAGTTTATTGGGTGAGGATTATTGTCTAAATAAGGTCCATTTTTTGTTAAGTTCACCAGATGATATGGCCAAACAAAAAAGTGTGAAAGTGTTGGGGGGTAGGAGTCTAAGGACGTAATCCTTATTCTAGTTTAGAAGGAAATAAAGCTCTGGAGGAGTAAGCAATAGCCAAATATAGCAATGGTTGAAAATGGATAAGAGAGAGCCCAGCATCTTGCATGTAAGGACATAGGAACTCTCACAAGCACTACTAAATAGTCAGGATTAACTATTTTCTAGGATAAACAGATATGGTTGTAATCATAAACTGGAGAGCAAATGACATGAGGACAAGGTGAGAGTTAACCTGTGGAACAAAACTGTGATGTTTGCATGTTTTAGACTTTTTGATAATTTGTTACAGCTGGTATTAGGTCGTACTCTTCTGTATAGGCAAATAATTTAATATAAGTTGGCCAGATTTTGAATCAGGGGCACACTCCAGATACAGGCTTTAGAGAAACATGCATGAGGATTGCATGAAGGATGTATGTACTCTCTATAGATATATTTATTAATTAAATTAATACTGTTAAAAAAATCCTTGAAAGAGAAAAAAAGGATTTATTTATCTGTACACCATTTCTTCTGAGGCATTAAGAGGATGGAATGTGAATGATACGGTGGAAGTGTTGGCATTATTTTTTTTCCTGTCACTCACTTCTGTGAATAGACAAAAATGTTGTGTGCCTACAGCATGAACTGGAAGATACCACCATAGATATACTTGTTAGACGAGAGAAGCATTTACTAACTCTAAATTTAAAAAAATGGAAAGAACTGCAGATTATACAAAACTACATTTCTGATTTATTAAATACAAATAAACAGAGCAAAAATAAAAATGAGGATAATTTCATGGGTGTGCATTTTAAGTATGTGATGTGCTTCTATTATGTTCTATGCTATGAGATCTTATCTAAGAGTATGATGAATAATTTGTACTGAGCTGAAAACAATGAACAAATACAACAAAACATTGAAAATACTATTATCATAACTTTTTAATGTTTCAGTTTTCTGAGTTTTTGAGTGCTTTCTCATTCAGTAGCAAATGTGTAGAGATACTGAGAGTCAAAATCATGAAATCCAGTTAAGAAATTTCTGATAATGAAATTGCGCATTCTTTAATACAAGAGTTCTATGGCACAGACTTCAGCGGCTAATTTTAATGTGTGGAGGAACCATAAAAAAGATAAAAAATTATTATTGATCAACAAATTTATCACTTGGTATTGCTTATATGATCTTTATTTGATTAAGAAAGGTTGTTACTACTGAATTTGAGAGCTTGCATTGGGAATACGAACAGATGATACTTTCTTGTAATGCATGCAATGTTATTAATTTATTGCCAAGTGAAGTGGTGCCCTTTTGCTTTCCAGTTTCATGAATGAGAGAAAATGTAATGTCATTTCTGAGGTTTGAACTAAGGTCTGGCAAGTAAAGGACCGTTCTCAATGAGACGCATCAATAAACATATTTATTGTCAATGAGTCTGCATGTCCTCCCCGCGGTCGAGTGGCCTCCGAAAGACATGAGTGAATGGGCGTGCCTTCGCTGAAGGTTGGGCGTCGGGCTAGCAACTTGGCACCATAAAAATCGACTGCCAATCATTAGCGGACCAGAGTACCGCTGTGGCAACCCCTAACCGGGAAAAGCCGAAAAGACAAACTATTGTCAATGAGTATGCTATGGTTATTGTGTGTGAAAAATTATGCGTACCACAAAATATGCTCCCTATTTGTGATTTGTAAGCATCTGTACATAAAATATTATTGTCATATATGTATAACTTGCAATTTTAGGAGAAGAAATGAAAACACTGGTTAAATAATCATGTATATATATATATATATATAGATATATATATATATATATATATATATATATATATATATATATATATATATATATATATATATATATATAGATATATATATAGATATATGTTAAACTACCGTGTTGCTATAAACTAAAGATATATTTCATTTTCAGAGAACTGACTACATGTAATAACTTTCAAAAAGTTGAGACAGCTCAGTCAATATTTGCATTTTTGTCAGACTTAAAGAACTATGTTATAGCAGTATTCTTTCCGGCCATGACAAAACTTGAATATACAAAGAGATGTTAACATTTTCAATAATCAGAAACTATACATTTATGGGAAGCATTAAATCCCTGGATTTATCTTTTATGTATATTTAAAATATAATATAAAAAGAAAAACAAAGAATGTAACTGTTCAAAAATTTGATTATTTCTGCTGAATGTGCTTCAAGTGCATGGAGCAATTACGCTATCAGAATTGAGTCTAGAGGAATTCCAACAACACATAAAAGCTAAAATGAAACACTCAACTGAGATGTACAAATTAGACTAACAATTTTTATTTTCAGGGAATGTATATCTTGACCTGCTGAAACAAAGCTAATTAAAAGAGAAGGGAATTTTAACTTTTGTTTACCTATTTTGATTGATGTGCAGATATTAAAATACTGACATTCTAAAAAAAAAAAAAAAAGCATTTTACAGATGAGTTTTGCATGTTTGTGACATAGTTCTTTTTATTGCTATATTCTGTGTTACTGACTACAATGAAAAAAAAGTATTCATGTCACACATAAAACAATGGCTGACAAAATCGCTAAGCTACTCATTTCTGTTATTAGAAAAAAAGGTCCTACAAGTACATTCAGACTTATGTATGCATTCTGGGAATGCCTGACTGACTGAATCTTACAACCGTATGGCTCAAAAATTGTGTTACACATATTTTTTAAATAGGATTGTATGTGTGTATAGCCTATATGCTGAAAGAAAGAATTTAATAATTAAATATTTCACTAGGTTTTATTAAAATGTTTTTATCATATATTTTTTTCTATTCAACTTTGATGAATCATGATTATGATTAGCATGTTAGAAAAGCAAAGATTTATGAAAATTAAATGGATAACATGGACGCTGTAAGCTGGAGTGTTAAAAAGTACATTTATATAACAATGTTATTTGCATTGGCACACACTTATAAACAATGTGCAAAATAGTCCTGGACATTATGCTGCCCTGTCCATTCCATATAAACCAAACTGACTAAGATGCTCACTGTGTTTGTCTTAGGGATATATAGATAATGCTGAAGAGATAAAACTGAAGGAAGGTAAACAAAAGTGTAATTTGTTAGAGAAGGTTTTTTTCACTTTGTGATAAACAGAACTTCAAGAAAAGCTACAAAATTCTGATCAGTTTAAAATAAAGGGAAAGCTTACTAAAATATGTGGGGTATCCATAAGTGCAGATGTGATAATTATCAATTTGTACTGTACATTCATTTAATCTAGCAAAAAAGGGTGAGTGGTTTAATGATAAAGAAATTAAATAGTAAACATTGCAAGTTATATATTGTGTAACTTTGCCATGTTAACTTTATATCATAATACCAAAGGATTCATGTTGACAGATTGGCAGCAATTTGGTCAAACACAAACTGACCAAAAATATTTAGCTAAAAGCACTTTTGGCAAAATTGAATGTAACCCATTCATACCACCAGAGCTTCAGTATTAAATATACTTATTCAAAGTTCCCACAACTGTGAAAAAAGGGAATTTTCCAGTATTACCAAAAGTACTTACGGATATACATTTCCATCAATTTGCATTTTTCTGAACTACCTTTGACACACCAACATCCTCTCTTGCCAAATGGCTTCAATTAAATTCTTACTAATAATAGAAATGGGGCTGTTACAAAATAAAAAAATAGTAAATTTTAAATTATGATTTATTATTACAAACCCAAACTAAACAATTTATTTTATGAAGGACCCAAAAGCAAGAAAAATATCCAAACCTGATCCACTTTTGTGTTGTTTTCACTTGGCATGCACAAATGCAAAAGTGCAGATGTGGGCAACAGCTAAATATCTGATCTGCACAGTAATGTGGACATTGAGCATGCAGCAGTATAGGTTGCACACTTTGCTGTTGCCATAGCAAATTTGCAGCTTTCCATTGGTGGACTGAATAACAAAGCTAGCCTTTTGACTGATGTGGTACTCTTTGCTTCAAGCAAAGTACATAATCTCTTGGCATGATACAACTAAATCCAATATGCTTCAAGTCTTTTTTTGTATTTTTTACTTTGAACTATTAAAGCTCTAAACCCAATGTGTGATATATGCAAATCAAAGAAATCAGACAGAGCTTTAAAATTTATAGTCGATATTTTCTGTTACTTATGGTTACTGCATTGTTGTCAACCACTGAAGTAAATCGGTGTATTCAATTACAAACACTAATAAGCCTTACTAGCAATATCTGTGAGTTAATGGAATGCATCATTATAGATTTCAGATGCAGTGATACTGGCAGCCTAAAATCCCTCTACCCAAAGCAATTTGGATTTTAAAACATAGACCTTCTTCCTTATACTTGTGTAAAGTTACTAGACAAAGGTGAGTTGGTATGTACAGCATAACTTGACTTAGCCAAGCCCCTCAATACCATTTCACAGTCAGACACTTTTGACAAACTAATAAAACTAAATGGAAACCCACATGTAACTCACCGGATAGAAAACTGGCTGAAAGAATCTAACAAACTATGCCTTGTGGTACACTGTCCTTTATAACATTTATTATTAAAGGTGTCCCCATTGTTTGGTATCTCCCTGGTATCAAACCTGATGTCACTGGTATTCAGCTAACCATGTTTGCAGATAATTGCAGTCTTGCAGCTATCTTCTCTCCGGTGTGCTCACACATATAGAATATGAACTGATCTATGCAGGAAAATGGCGACAGGATCATAGACCAAACAAAATGCTAAAAATATACTATTACAGACCTTTGTTAAACAAGGGCACATATCCACCAACCTCATAAATGACAAGCCTCTTCAAAATTAGTACAATTGTTAAAAACCTGAGCACTTCTATAAACAAGCAACTCTTCACCCATTGCATGTCCATGTCATCAAAAAATCCTTCTATCTATTCAAGCTAGCTGCCAAAGGTACATCTTCAATGAAGTCCAAGAATGTTATCATTGTTTGCTCTGACCATATTAGGCCCAAAGTAGAAATAATTCTCCTTTTGACGTGTGCCTGTCTAGATACATTTCTCCTCATCTAGTACGAGTACAGATGTATGACTTCAAACATATCATAAATTTGTGGTTATCTGAATTTGATAGTAAAAAACTGAAAATGTTTGAACTACCAATGGAGAGAAATTAAAAAGAGAGAATCACTTAATACAATTAAAAAGAGGAAATTGTAAAGTGACCCTGGACCCATGGTAAATTAATTAATTTAGGAGAAGGTTTACTAGTTGATAAAACACTGTTTTGAATTGTTAATTTCTAACTTTAAGGTTACAGTAAGAAATGTGCAATCTTTTGTGAAACAAAAAAGTAACTAGTAATGAGTTAATTTTTTATATGTGGACATAGGATCACACAGTTTAATTCCATTCAACTATTATTATTGATAGTATATGTAAAAAAGAAAACACTATTATATGTACAACAAATAAATACGTTCTTATAGGACATGGTAAAACTAAAGCTAAAATTATTGAGGCCACATTAGATCAGTGTGTTATCACCATGTTAGTGAAGTCTACTATATTGTTTGGAAGGCAAAAAAGTTCAGGCTTTCTGAGATTCTGGAGGCAAGATTACTCTTGTCCAAGGTTTCTATGTGGGAAAACATAAATATAAAAATTAAAAGGTGGAGGTCATGTGCATGTAGGACAATAAAAAATTAATATGACTTTACACATACAGAAATTCAAGCAGTTTTGCAACAACTTTTCCATTCTATAGATGTGGCTCTTGATATGACTCATAGTATTATAATAAGAAAGTAAGAAAGCAGGTGCGCATTTTAATACACTGTGTAAGATGTGAAGAAGGACCATCAGACACAGAGTGGCAGGTTGCTAAAACTAATAAGAAAGAAATAAGGTAGCAGCAGATTGATGTACTCATCCAGAAAAAAGACTGTATGTGGAGATGAGGAGGGGAAGGACAGCATGACTCATAATGATCTAGAATAAAAACTGAATGAATTAGCATAGAAGTTATGAAGCAGTGAGAATATTGCTGTAGTTACAACGTAAAACATTTTGTCTGTTATCAGACATCCATCCCTTCAACGGAACAATAGAAACTATGCTTTAGAAGATAACAACATTGCAGCTGAAGATGAACTTATAAAAAACACCTTGGAACAAAGTAGAAAGTTCTGACATTAGATTGAAAACTGAAATTCATTCATTCAGGAGAGAGAAGGGAATTCTGTATCTGAAGTACAGTTAAATGAGTTCATGTTAAAAGCAGGAAAGCATAAATTCAGAGCAACTTTTATAAGCTATAAAATTCTCAGACATGCTAGAAATAAATAAAAAGCATAGCAAAGGGACAAAAATGGCACAGTGGTGCAGCAGTAGTGTTGTCGCCTCACAGCAAGAGGTTCTCCGGTTCAATACTCGGCTGGGGTGCCTTCTGTGTGGAGTCTGCATGTCCTCCATGCATTTAAATGGATTTCCTCCCAGTGCTCTGGTTTTGTCCCACATCACAAAGACATACATCTGGAGTGTTTCTTCCAGGGCATCTGCTGAAAATTGGCATTGTTCCAAGTCACACTTCCCCGATAAACAAATGTTGAATAAATAAATAAAAATAAATAGTTAGGGGTTGGGAGCTGTCATAATGGTTAAGGTACTTGGCTTGTAGAAACAAGGTGCAGGGTTTGATTCTCAACTGGGGTAATTGGCTTGACTTAAAATGGCCCACAAGGGCAGTTAGCCTAGTACTAATCTATGAACCTATGAACACATGGAGTGAAGGTTAGATTGAGATCTGACAGAGAAACAATTAGCAAGAGAAGCGATATATAATGCTCAGATCAGGAAAGATAGAAGAGTCTTAGAGTGAATGCAGTAAACAAATAGTTATTGTTGTTTGTCTTTCGGCTTTTCCCGGTTAGGGGTTGCCACAGTGGAACTCCGGTCCACTAATGATTGGCAGTAGATTTTCACAAATGCCGAGGTGCCAGCTCGACGTCCAACTTTCAACGAAGGCACGCCCATTTACGCATGTCTTTCGAACCCCTAATCCTGATAGAAATATTAGATTATGTAATAATTTTACGAGAATGAATTGCATTTCACAGTGCCCATAAATGATGATATAACTGAGATCCTAGGGAAAAGCAAGACATTTAAAAAGAATTAGACTTCACAGAGAGAGACTAGCAGATACCTTCCCCCCTCTACTAAATAAAACAGAAAAACTTTCTGCACCTCCTGAAGGTTTATATCACTACTTGATTATAGCAATTGGCCTAAACAGAGCTGCAACCAACTTTTAGAAACTGTTAGATACAATACTAAAGCCCCACTCGCAATATGTTGCTGTATATCTTGATAGTACAGCTTCCCATACTTTGAACTGGAAGTTTCACTTCCCAAAACTGCAGGCAGTGTTAAAACTGATGGAGGATATCAGAAAGAGTTAGTAGGCTATGACTGAAGCCACTTATCTGGGACATCATAAGAAGAATGGTAAACCCATAACTAGAAACAGCAGAAGCTATAAAAATTGGATTATGCCCTCCACTATAAATGATGAAGGCCTTCTTGGACTTTCTGGGTAATAAAGAAAACTAGCAGTTATTTTTATAACTATTGTTTGCTATTTGACAGATCACACAAAAGTAAAAGCTCCTGTTAAAACACAACGGTGTCTGAAGGAAGAAAGAAAGAAATGTAAGGACTTGTTTGCTCTGAACTAGTGCTAGCAACTTATGGTTTTATGAAGGAATTTACTCTGAATACACATGCATTATAACAATAAGTGTGATCTATGTAATCTCATGATCTGCAGGGTGAGGAGCACTCCATGTGTTCCCTAACTCAAAAGTCGAGCACTACAGGGAACAGCAACTCAGACACTATACATGAGTGCTGGGTTGTGAATTCGATCCTCTACTCCCTAAGATGGATTATATGACATGTAGCTGGCTTACATTTTCAATGACCATGTTATAACTATCAAAACATTGGCTATCCTCTTGCTGACACTCGAAATGTCTTTTAACATGGGTCCTACATGAGCGATGCGGACAGGTCCAATGGTTCTATTCTCTGGTCTGGTATAAATGGGACTGTATATGTCGTTGATGCTGAAATGGCCATCTAGACTAGGATATTAATCATACCACAATGTGCCCTGAAACACTATTTGTTAAGTATGCAATTCAATTAGCACAGAAGCTATGCAGCAGTGAGAATCTTGCTGCAGTTACAACGTAAAACACATTTTGTCTATTATCAGACATCCATCCCTTCAACAGAACAATAGAAACTATGCTTTAGAAGATAATAACATTGTAGCTGAAGATGAACTTATAAAAAACATCATGGAACAAAGTAGAAAGTTTTGACATTAGATTGAGGAAAACTGAAATTCATTCATTCAGGAGCTTATGCTCATTATAAATAGATAAACAATGGGATGGCAAAATAAATTATTCCTGTGGATACTCTATCTCCATGAGCTCCTGCACCTTATGACCCACAGAACTGGAACAGCTGATAGAAATGCTAATGGGTTGGCTAGGTCTTACACCCATGAATGTAAGGAAACCAGATGACATTATGCCATTATTAAATTGAGAACATGACTTCAGATGCATGGTGTAATTATACATTCATATAAAAATAGCTAATTTTTATTATATTAGCTACAATAATAAAAAAAGTTAATTCCCAACTGGTATTTGTATAAAAAGGTCAGTGACTGTAATAGAAAAGACAAAGACAATTCATTTGGTGGTTAGTTGTGGCTTAAAGCAAGAGCTCTGGGCAAGGATTTGAGGTTCTTAAAGCTTGATGGGTGAGTAAGAGACTATTGTGCATACAATGTGACAGAAGTTCCGGGGAAGACTTTTGCTGAGAAGCTGAGGGGAACGCAGCTGTAAAGTTAAATGCGTAGCCTGCTGCAGGGAAGGAAAGTGTGGACTGAGCTAGCATGTCAAAGTTATTACTGTTGACATTACACCAAGGTACTACAGCTTCAAACAAAACTGTTTTCTGTCTTTGAGACCTGCCAACAAACACACGCACACAGATGCACACACATGCATGCCTGTGTAGTAAATATAGCTATAAATTTATGTTTATCTAAGTGTGTATAGACTCTCTCTTTCTTTGTCAACATGCTCACACTTCTATGATTGTCTGCATGCACAGGTATAAGGATTTGACAGAGCATGTGCGTCTTTGCATATTTAGGCTCTATTATATTTGGTTTGTGCTTTTTTTTTTTTTTTCAGTTCCTGAATATTGAAAAAGACCAAATTCAGTTACTGATATACATAAAACTGCATCAGATCGTTATTACTTGCTTTCACAGAAATATTTTATTGTCTTTGAAATTATTACAGTCACAATGTTGTTCATCCTTGTTAATTTAAAAATGGAGCATAAATATAATAATATGGACCAGGTATTTTACACCAACAAGAAACTATTTTCTTACTTGGAGCTTAGTAATTTATTTTACAACTTCATGAAGAAAGTGAGCTCCTGTTTTCTTGTTTTGATTAACAGCTGGTCTCTAATTGGGATTTGAGATAACCATGTGACTGATGTGAACATTTTTTTAAGTTGCAAATATTTTTTTTCTTTTGCAGAATGTGGTTTTGCTGTTGGTTTTCATGTACAACAGCTCAGCACAAGGGAATAGTGTAGGATCCTGCAACACAATAAACAACAGTGGACGATAATTCAGCATACTGAGTAATTGAGCCACTGGGTCTGTACCAGTTGCTAATTAAAATAATTAATTTTCTACACAGAAACAATGACATTTGCAGTGAAATTATGCTTTTTTCATACTGCACGTCTAAGCAAAATGTCCTTGTTTTTCTAAAGGTGTTCCACAGAATTTTACTTAATTTTATAGCTGGCTTGCACAAGATGGATTTTGACATGGTTGCACATAATTGAAAATTAAAGGCTATTGTTAACATTCCATAATTTTGTCTTGGGAGATCAGCTATTTTAAAATTATATGCAATGAACTCAAAAGTCATAAGACTCTTGTTAAATCATGTGATATTAAAATGCCATGTTAAGGGCTTCTCTTACTCAGCTTTACACATTAAAATAGTATAAGATCAAAAATTATGAATCCATGAACTTTCATAAACTGACATATTTAATTTACATGTATTATAAATACATGTCCAAGTCTATTCTTGTTTACTTTAATCCAGCCATCCACGACCCCTTTTCCCATTATTACACATGGGGTCAATGTGTAACATTTACTGAAAACGGGCAATATTTCTGTACTGCACAGCATTATATTTCAGAATACTCTGATTCATATGCCCAGTATTTCACTCATATAAATGCCTTAAGGGTCATCTAAACACTCAGGTCTCCTTCACAGCAAAATAGCACCATTCTCTAAGGACTGTACTGAGGCAGCTAGATACTACAAAATGCCACATAAATATTTCTTCTAAGTTGGTGGAAGTCAAAGTTCAGGTAAAGAGACATCACATTTTGAAATCCTCCCTCTATTAATTTTTGCTTTCAGCATTCATATGGGAAAAGAATTATTTGACAGGTATTCCACCTCTGTATTATAAAGAACCATCACAGCTGATTCCAGCTGTACAGAAACTCCCTAGGGTAGATACTGGTTCATGCCAGTAAAGCCTTCCTTTCAAATGGCACCTGCCAAGTCATTCACATAATGGATGAGATTTGAGTTGCACAGAAGACAAGTGCCCCCATGGAGGTTATTTGCCTTGTCATAACACATAAAGCTTCCCTGACATGACTGCACTGCCTTCGCTTTGTTCAGCTAAAAGCCTCACCTGGAGTTAAAAGAATGAACATAAATGGCAACAGACAAGGATGTTCCACATGTCTGAGTGCTTCATGCTGCCAGTCCTCCTTTGCTCTTTTTACTGATTATTTCATCTCAGCATATAAGAAACTGTTTGACAGTATGAACAATATATAGCATATTGGTTTCTGGATACTTCCTGTCTCATACAATTTTTAATTGTAAACTGGTAAACAATTGACATAAATGAGCTCCTGAATGGAAAGTCGCAGAAAACATATTGAGTAATTTACAAAAGCATTGAATTTTGTCTCTCATATTTGTGTATTTTCTCTAAAATGCCAATTGCCAGTGAGGTCACTAAATGTTCACAGCTGTTTGCAAAAGAATATTTTCTTTACACTGTTCTGTATATAAATATTAAAGCAGTGCCTTGATTTGAAGTCATAGATTTTTGTTCATTGTACTGGTTCGATGTATTTCTGCAGAGATGTGTTTCATGTTTTCTACATTTTACAATTTTATTTTACCAGCCCTTGTTATGTCTCTATATTTTCCACTTAATACTTTCTCCTGAATAACTTGTCCAAATTATATTCTGAAACTGAACATGGGTGAGGTTTTGTTGCATAGTTCCAAATTTCATTTGGGAAATTTAGCTCATTTTATCTTTTCTAAAACCCCTTGTTATGCAAGTTTTAAGTAACATATTTTGTTTATTGTTTTGCTTTGATTATCGTATACTAACAATGTAATCCATTGAATAAAAATCTATATTTGATGGCAGCATAGCCTACAAGTGTTAAAAAGTATTCCAGTACACAAAATACATTTTATCAGAACGTGGTATTTATTCTCTAACTAATTATGTCAAGGTTTTGGTCTCATTTTACATAAATATTCACAACTGACTGAAAGAAATATTCCTGAAGAAATAATAGAATTCATAATTTGCAATAAATATTCATATTATGGCGGCTGTCATCACAAGAAAATGCTGGTTGTTTTTGTGCTGTCAAATTCTCCTCATCATCCTCAAAACTTGTTAATTTCTGTTAACTGCCCTCTCATCGTAACCATTTGTCCCTTTAAATACATCATAAGTGTTCAGTTTATATATTCACAGTGATATTGTGGATACTCTTTCTGTTAAATATTTTCTGAATGATCGTTCACTGTAGTTCATGTAAGAAATTCATATTATTTGCTTTGCAGCACATTTGTATTCTGATGTGTCTTTTTGTCACTGTAACTGTCAGTCACCAGAATGGACAGCATCTTATTTTATTTTAAGTCTATGGCATAGGATTTTTGCACCCAGCATTCCTTTTTCTATACTCAAATGAGTGTAAAGTAATCATTTTACCTCTGTATTACATTTGGAGAGCTTCTATATCTAGAAAGCACACTGGTAGATAAGGTTCAGCTAGCCAGGAATTTTACAAAATTACTTGTGGTGAAGATTGTAAAGGTAGGCAAACTGAATTAGCAGTACAGCAAGCCTCTATCATAAACAACAGCTTCCAGTTCATCCTGTTCAGTCCCTAAACATTCAAAGACAAACATAAATATAATCCCTTCAATATGTGCTGAGTTAGCTTCATGTACTCCTCCATGTAGGATATGCTTAGTATACCTATTATGGTGATGACATTCTTAAAATGCACCAAACCGATCCCTGATGACTCATCTCAGTAAAGAGAACCAATGGATGCACTCTTAGATCAGCCCAAATTTCAAGGCTTCTCACTCTGTCAAGAGAGGAAAGACCAACTCTCTAGTAAACAAGCCCTGTTTGTACCTCCTGGATGTGCAATCTCATTCTTTTACTCACTACCTACAGCTCATTGCTAAAGCAAAGGATGTAGATATATGATGACTTATAAAGTAAAAGCTTAATTATATGACTCATTTCTCACTTTACCACAATAATCCGGTATGGTGCTGCCAGTTTTCTCATGAATGCACCCATTCACTGGCTTGTTTCCTGATGTTTTCTACCTTCAGTCATAAACAATACCCCAGGACAGAAACTCCACCTGACATAACTGCTTCCCCTCTCCTTATTTGCAAAGAGTAGTTGACTCTTTCCTGGGGCAGAGCCACAACTTCTTATTTTGATGCACTATCATCCTCTTCACACAAAAATAGTGAAATACTCAAGGGTGTGCTTCAGTTCAGACAACAACATTATGAGAAAATAGTAAAGATTTAATGTGTATATACCCATTCTGGACAGACACTACTTCCTGGCTGTGCCTTGATATCTGCTCTGTAAAAAAAATTTTAACAAGTGCAGGGGACAAGATCAATGCTTGATGAAGTCTTATATCCAGCCACCTTTAATGCATTTGGTTTAACACTGACATGCTGACTCAACATTCTCTGTTCCCAAATATGTGGATCAAATGGCATGAAGTACTGGTTGTGACAATCACTAATGCTGTTACACTTATTGACAGACATCCCAGCATGCTTTCTTCTTATACGGTGCCGTCTTGAAAGTTGGATCATGGGCAAGGTCCTGTGCAGTCTGCTGTGCTGCAATATGTTTTTGCTTGCAATTAAAATTCTTAAATGTCCATCTGTAAATGTTGATGATTACTGATGTGTAGAAATGGTCAGAATTCAAATGCATAAACAACATGCAAGCCAGTACAGCAAAATGAGAATGAATAAATAAATAAATAAATAAATACCAGAAGAATAAGAATGCAATCGGTGACCCCATCCCCAGGGCAGAAAAGTAAATCCCTTACTGTGAGCCAGATTACATGTCTGTTTAGCAGACATGAGAGATGAAGTGAGCGGAATGGGTAATGGCAATGAGTGGCATATGGCTGACCTATCCTATGTTGTAGATTGATTTACTGGTTCTGTAATAACCCAATGAGGCTTTGGAGTTTGGGCATGAAAAATATGCCGCCGCATAAAAAGCCATGAAGGTCAATGGCAATTATGCGGGAACATCTGTGGGCTCCTCCCATAAAGACTTACAGAAGCAGCATCACTTTGAAGCTGCTGAGTAGTGCCAGGAGTTCCTCGGGGGGGGGGGGGGTAACACACTGCCAAGTTGTTGTTAAGAGCATGGGGGATGTTGTGGAAATCTTCATTTTTATCAGGTGAAGTTCCTGTGATTTGCTCATTCTCAAGGGGGAATGAATGTGCCTGAGACTGTTCTCACCCCTTATGAGTAATGAATGGACCACAATGGTCTTGAGGGAGCTAATGGTTGGTAGGCAGAAGGGATACAGCAAAAACAAAAAAAAGGAATTTGTGTAGCTACAACTCCCAAGGCCTTCCCTTTCTGCTCTCTGACTGTTTATGACAAAGCAACTACTGCATAGGGAATGAAAAATACACTTCAGATGAAGTACTTTTTTTTTTAGTTGTCAGAAGCAGAAATGTTAGTGATGTGAATTCAGCATACTGAAGTGTTTCAAAGACATTCTTTCTGGATAGTTAACATCTGACTCTTACTAATGTATCACAGTCTCTGTCAACATGTACAGATATTTCTATTTGCCATTTTTTATATATATATATATATATATATATATATATATATATATATATATATATCTACACACACACACACACATATATATATATACATAATGGTTTACTATCAATATGTTGAAGTGGCTTCGGACGAATACGCTTCAACGAAAGGTAAGGAGTCGAATGGTGACAATGTCAAACCCGACATTGCCGAAGTACAAATCTCGCCCCTATCTCGACCCATGTTATGCCTGTTCCATGGTCACATTCAAGACGCAATTTGGCAATGTCGGCATTCGGCATTGTCAAATTTCGCAGACGTGGGTCGATATAAGACGTGTTAGACCGAGTCTGGTCTGACATACTGACAGTAAACCACGCATAATGTAGATATATATATATAGATATATATAGATATATATATATATATATATATAGATAGATATATATATATATATATCTATATATCTATATATATATAGATATATATATTGATGTCTATATATATATATATATTTATTACATTGTCGTAAATATATATATATATATATATATATATATATATATATATATATATATATTACATTGTCGTAAATATACCTGCTACAATTCCTATCAGTTTCCTGTTTGCTACTGTTAATGTCATCTCTACCATAGTAATTTTCTCAGATAACTGGTTTCCTTTTGAAAACGAACAATGTTTGAGCTGCACTTTTCACTTTGAGTAAGTAGTTATAGACATTTCTATGATATTTCAACAGTTACAGTATACTTTTGGATGCCTTAGTTATGCCAACAATGATTGCAACAAGCAATGGATGAATACATAGTCTAAAGAAATATGTGCAAGTTGGAGCTACAGTTTGATGACCTAAATAATATCCTTAACATCTTTTATGTAAGACAGTCTTATCCTGAGAGCTCACATGTAAGACTTATCAGATCTTGCACATTTAATCTGAGGAGAACTTAAATTTATATATATAGATAGATAGACAGATAGAGATAGATATAGATATAGGTACACACACACATACACATGCATATGACACAAATGAAACGTATAATTAAAAATCAAGTCTTTATTATTATACTTGTTTACAATAACTAACTCCTTCAAATAATTTTTTTTTGTTAAAATTACTAACAGTTCTCTTTTAGCAAGTATAATAATAAAGATTTGATTTTTGTTAAGCAGCTGTGAAAGCCTAAGAAGACAGAATTCACATGGTTAATCGGCCTTGTAAATTTTTATTTTCTAATCACAGATCTGACCCTGCTGCAGTTTATCATTTGATGAATGCTAATCCCTCCCTCTCTGATAATTGTTTGAAAGCTAAATGAAGTTTGGCAACAAACCAAGTTGTCCCGGGACGTCTTTGTGGGGGGGGGGTTAGGTTGGTATTAGGGGGGAATTAGGTGGGTTGGGGAGGTGAAAGGGTTAAGTGGAGGCATGGATGGCTGGGAAGAAATGAGGTAAGGGTGGGGAGGGGCTTAAAAGGTTTAGTCTAGTGTAGCTGGGTAAGCATTCACATTTTGGCATGAACTTGACACAGCAAGTGTTACGTCCATGACGACCTGTGGGTTGCATGTGGGCCATGCCTGTGTTGGTTCAGTGGGTATGGTGGTGCAGGTAGGCTTTGGTCTGGAATTGCTTTGTGCAGGTGAGATCAGTGGTGCATTGGGATGGGGATAGTGCCAGGGTGTTTGGCAGAGCTGCTGTTTTGTATTTAGATTGTTTTAGGTGATAGGATCATTAAAAAAAAAAAAGAAAGAAAAAGGGGAAAAACAGGAAGAGAGGGTTTGTGGCTTTGTCACTCTTGCCTAGGGTGCCCAGTGGGATTAGAGTGTCCTGTTTTATTTGCTAGTGCAGTTTTTGATTGATTGGTGTTTGTAGCAAAGTTGGAGTTGGATTGCCTTTTGAGGACAATTGTCCGTGGTGAGTTGGAATTGTGCAATCGGGTGGGTTTGTCAATTGAGCCATTTTCTGTCATCTTTCTTGAGTGGCTGATTTTGTATTTCTTTGGTTGCCATACACATGGCAATGATCGGTATATTAGCAGAGGCATTGTTGTATTGGCTGAGGCATACTGGTTTATTGCATTTTGGTTCAGCAGGAGTTGTGTGGTGTGGGTGTGCCCAACCGGGCGTCAGTGTTGTAGGGGTTGGTTGTTGTTTGTGGTTGTTGTGGGCATGGCTGGGAGCATTGGGTTGCTTTGTGGTGGGTGTTCCTTGATTGTGTCATAGGTGGTGCTTGTAGGGGTGTACAGTGATGGCTGCTGTCACTGTCACTGTGTCAGCACTCCCATCTTGGACACAGGACAGTGTGTTCCTTTTCGGCTGCCTTGTTTTGGCTGGTTTAGGTGGTGGTTTGGGGGCTGGGGGGAGCCACACCGGCCATTTCGTGGGCTTTTGGTTCCTTGCGGGAAGAGGTTGCTGTTGCGCAACCATAGTTCCACCGGTTAGCTGGGTTTGCATGGACTGTGGTTGCAGTTGTTTGCTGGATTTGGCCTTGTGGTTGTGTTGGCTTGGCACTCGTTGTTGAGGACTGGGCAGCCTGTTTTTTCTTTTGTGGTGCCCCTTCTGTCACATCGTGACAGCTTCAAGGAGCTGGCGGGAAGAAAGAGGATAAAAATATATATATATATATATATATATATCTACAGAGGTTGTGCCTTTATTTCTTGGTGGGCCTGTGGTAAATCAGTGGAGTAGTGGAGTTGACGGTCAGGGCAGATGGTTGAGGGGAGATAGTAACAGGGTGGCTTGCACAAAGAACCTGATGGGCTGGTGTAGCTTTCTGACGAGAAGGAAGGTTTTCGTGGGCTGAGGGGCATTTGCGCATGTGCGATGCATAATGACAGGCAGATGAGTAGCAGTATTTGCCCTTAAGCTTCTACAGGAAAAATGAACAGGTATTGTACATAATGGACTGATTGTTTTCGTACTGGTAAAAGTAAAAGCCAAGTCTACTTCCTTTCCAACTATAAGAAAAGAGCAGAGTGTTGTTTGCAGACTTCCATACAAACTAAATTAAAATGATACAGTAATAAAAAAAGAATGATATTATTTGCTGATGATCATATCAATCAGAAAGGGATCAAAGCTGAGTAATATGCTGGATAGGGCTGCTATCAACTATATGCTATACTTAAAATATAAGTAAATGTTTCTTAATAAATAAGGGTACATGGTTTCAAATGGTTGGATATCTTCCTCACTTTTAAGAATTTTCTTCAGATGGATTGCATTCAGCTGCTTTTCAGTCATAACAAATAATTAATTTATGCAATTTGCCTTTTTTGGTCTCTTCTAGTAAATGCCTCAGATCATCTTTGTTAAGTACTGCTTTCTTTCATTCCTAAGACAGTATAAACAAATATTTGAACTTTAACTCCTTGACCAAGTCACTTTAAATTTACCAGGGAAAATGATAACTCACATTCTCCTTAAAAAAGTATACTCAAACAATTTTCAAAACATCTTTCACTCTTTCTGCAGCCTTCACTATTCTAACACCACACTTACTGTATCTATTTCTATAATATGGTATGGAGTGATTGTTTGGGAGTGGCAGTAGGGTCACGGCATACTGGTCAACTGTACAGACTTTTAGCTGAATAACCAGTGTAATTAATTAATTATGTAATTCTGGACTCATGCTAGCAAATCACTGTTCTCCAGAACTGTACAGAATACTCAAGGTATGGTTTGTTTCTCAGTGTGGATATAAAAAAAAAAAAAATACATATGTGTTTTAAAGGTAATTTATTGTTTCTAAGTTTATGAAGATATCAGAGCAATGATTAATGCAGGTATTTGAAGTGGTAAAACCAAAAAAAAAAGAAAATTTATCCCAACAACCGCAAAGGAAGGGCTCAGAGCAGGCAATAATACGGCAACAGAGGAGCAGAACCAAACCACCACGACTGTTCAGGATAAACATAATAATGCTTCGATAAAAAATGCAAAAGATCTTTATTGAAGAGCTCAAAGTAAGCGCTTTCATGACCTCTGTGGTCGCTTCATCGGACTACATCCAAACAAACAGTTTCTCACCTTAAATGCATAAAGCAATTAACACCTTGTAAATTGAATCAAGTCATTAAAAAAACACAGTGCATAAAAACAATGTATAGTGAAAAGGCCTAGTAGAAATTATATATATATATATATATATATATATATATATATATATATATATATATACATGTATATACAACATATTAAATAGCTGCATATTAGATATACTGAATGACAATATGTAAAATATACTGAATAACTAATAGCTGTCTTAATAAAGATATAAAGTATATGCAAACATATATATATATATGTATATATATATATATATATATATATATATATATATATATATATATATATATATATAGAATGAAATAAAATAAAATGTATGCATATATATATATATATATATATATATATATATATATATAGATCTCTCAGTCTCATTAGTGTTTTAAACTTCTAGCTTTAAGAAACGGCTTCAAAGAAACCATTTCATTAACACCAGGTGGTGTATATGCATTTAATTTAAGAATCCACTTTTGCTCTAAAGCTTCGGTGCAATTCTTAATATCACCACCTCTCTTCCCTACTGATAACATATCCAAAACAAAAAAATTAAAAATATGTGAACTACCTTCTTGTTCTATGTGCTTATAAAGAGCACTGGTAGTTTTATGATTAATAATATCCCTATAGTGCTCTTGAATATGTTGTTGTGTTTATCCTGAACAGTCATGATGATTTGAAGTGGTAAGCTGAAGTAGGACATGAATGGAATAATACTATATGTTAGATATTGTTACTGTTATAAATATGACATGTAATAGAACAGAAAGAGTAGAGTAAATGACCTAGGTTATGGAGGAGTATTATTTGGGAAGAGTGGAAGCATTTGCTGGTTGCAGGCTTCAGTAATAGCTTCTTTGGTTTATTTAATAGTGTAGGATTGCATATCTTTTGTTTATCTTGGGTATTGGATAGGGTCATTGGAAGCATAGCTTCTGTTATGGGTGCCTTGTCATAGATGTGAGGGCAGTGGTACATTCCTTCCTGGGTTGGCAGGATAGGTTGTCCTTGAAAATGTCTTGGATTGTGTTTTATGTATTTTGGATGATTTACATGTACTTTTCTTTCTTGCAGATGGGGTCTTGGAAGGCTGCGGCTGTAATTTGGAGTAGGTGGGTATAAGGTGGAGCTTTCTCTTTACATATTAGAGGGTATATTTTATCTTTCTCTTTGTAGATGGTGGTGTGCCAAGTACCAGTTGTGGTGATAGACAGTGAAGTGTCAGATGATGGAAGCAGTGGCGGGCAAGGAGGATGCACATGGGGAGCACAAGTGGGCAACAGCTTAGGTTCATAGGTTCATACTAGGCTATCTGCCCGAGGGCATTTATAAGCCTAGCCCATAGTTTTGTGGCTTACGCCACCCCTTTAGTTTGGAGAAACCATGCCCATTATTTTGCTGTGCCTCTGTCGAGCAGTGACACTGAGGTAACCCCTGGGGTGTATCTGCGATCTCCCATCCATTGGTCAAGATTCCTCTTGAACAAGGCCAGCGAGGTGCTCTGCCTCACATAAACCGGGATTTTGTTCCACAGCATAGGGAGTCTTTGGGTGATGAATCTATCCCTCCAGCACGTCCTATTAATAACCGTGTCGAGGTTTAAGTCTCCCGCCCTTGTGGCTCTGAGGGATCTAGATTTTTGAGATGAAGCATGTTCATCAAATCTGGGTTTGACATGGCCTTGTATGTCAGGCATAGGTCACCTCTGAGCAAGCGGTAAGCAACTGAATATAACTGGAGTTCTTTCAGTCGGGCAGCATAAGACAGATTTTTGAGACCCTTTATCCTTTTGGTGAGGAACTTTTGTGGCCTCTCCAGCTGCTGCAAGTGTCGGGTCAGATACATTCTGAATGGGGCATTGTACTCGATCATTGGTCTGATGAGTGATGAGTATAGGGAGACTATGACTTCCCTTGATCTAGATGTGAATCCCTTCATGATAAGGTGGGCAATGTAGAAGGTCTTCCTAACTACTTTAGCAATATGAGTGTCGAATGAAAGGCTACTGTCAACCTGGGTTCCCAGGTCCCTAATAACTTCTTCTGTGTTCAGGGGATTGCCACCTATATGGTAGCTAGGGGTAACCTTATTTTTCCCGAAGGGTATGACTATACATTTCTTGGCATTTAACTTTAGGCCATGGCTCTGGCACCAGTTATCCGTTTCTGTGAGACCCTTCTGAAGGATATCTGTGTCGGATGTGTTTTCAACTACGGCGCCCAGTTTGCAGTCATCTGCAAACTTTGTCAGCCATAACCCTCCTGTGTTTGCTTGTACTTCAGAAAAGTAGATGCCAAACAAGAGTGGGCCCAGGACTGAGCCCTGTGGGACACCACTTGTGACAGGCTTTGAGTCTGACATGGCGCCAGCAACTCTGACCCTGTGGGTTCTGTCACTCAGCCAGTTTGCAACCCATCTTGTAATGTATGGGTTTACATTTAAGTTGATGAGTTTTTCAATGATACCCGAGTGAGGTATTGTATCAAAAGCCTTCGCCAGGTCTAGGTAGGCTGTATGGACTGCCTTTCTCTCGTCAATGGCCTTGGTGACTGTTTCGAAAAAGTCAACCAAGTTTAGAAGGCATGATCTGCCTTTGACAAAGCCAAACTGGGTTGGATCCAAAGTCTGCAAGTTCCCTATGTCTTTATTTATGAGATCCATTATGATCCTCTCCATGGCTTTGCAGATAAGGCTTGTCAAGCTAATGGGACGGTAATTTCCAGGGTCGGTGGAGGCACCACCTTTGTGGAGTGGGACCACAGTCACTGTGCGCCACTCCCTGGGTAAGTATCCGGAGGTGAGACTAAGATTAAACAGCTGTCCTAACTGTGGGTTTAATTCCTCATTGAGTTCATGGAGCACACAGCCGGGGACACCATCAGGTCCCATGGATGCTGTGTTCTTTGCCTTGGAGAGAGCAATTCTCACCTGGGCGTTAGAGATGTTTGGGGGGCTACAATCATTTGGTATAGATATCTCTCCTTTAGGGGGGGAGGGGGGGAGAAGTTTGCACTGAACCTTTCAGCCAGTATGTTGGCAATGTCTGTAGGATCAGTAATCTTCACATCATTTTGAACTAATTATGAGCATATTTGGGAATTTCCTCCTAGGTTTCTGACATAGCTAAAGAATGCCTTATGGTTGTCTTTAGAGTCCTTAGCTATTTTTTTCTCAAAATTAGCTTTGGATGATTTTATGAGAGCTCTTAGCTTTTTACTTATAGTGATCAGCGGTGTCTTACCTTTTAAGGATTTTGCTCTATCTTGTGGTAGCTTTCTCCTTTTGTTGTAGAGTTTGTTTATGGCTGGGGTCCACCAGACTGGACGCTTGCCTTTGGTACAAAGAGTCTTTGTTTTGCTTGGGATTGTCTGATCCATGCAGCCCTGCAGGTGCTGGTAGAAGGCATTTGTAAGTGATTCAGCGGTTTGAGTAATGTTAACCGCCGGCTCAGGGCCTTAAAGGAGACCACACTAGTCTTTAGAAGTGTGAAGTCGGCTTTCGAGAAGTTCTTTACTGTGGTCTTTTTCATTTCGGCTCGCGCCGGGATGAGGACCTCCAGCGAGATTAGTTTGTGATCAGATCTCACCAGTGAGGGGTATACTTCCGGCGTTGAACATTGTGCTCCCATGTTCGTGATGATGAGATCAAGTATGTTTTCTCCTCTTGTGGGGATGGTGACTAGTTGTTCCATGGCATTTGAGTTTATGAATTCCAGGAACTTTTGGGCTAGAGTGTTTGGGCTTGAGTAGTGTTCCCAGTCTATATTAGGGTAGTTGAAGTCATCTAGTATGATGGTGTTCGGAGATACATTTATCCCCTCCAGTGTTTTCAGGAAGGCCATATGAGGTTCCTGGCTACTGATGGAAGTAAGTGGATTTCAAGTGGTTGAGTTTGGAAGAGGATTTACACTGCTAATCAGAGAAGGATAGGCATTTGAGTTTGTGATCTCAGGATTAATTGGTTGTACAATTTGCTTTATTAACCATTCATTATGTTAGATTAACAATGAACGTTGTTCCTGCTTTTGGAATTTACATTCAATAGGGAAAGAGAGCATACAGCCACTAGCCATAGGTAGGAGTATGGGTTCTTGCGGTGGGCTAGATGAGGTTACAGGTAATGCATTAACACTTAGGTTCATAGGTAAGTACTAGGCTATCTGCCCAAGGGCATTTATAAGCCTAGTCAGAATGTGTTGGCTTTCACCTTCCCCTTAGATTAGTTCCCTGTGCCTCTGACCAACAGAGCCATTAGTTCCCTGCACCTCTGTCCAGCAGAGCCACTGCATTATCCCCGGGGTAAATTTTCTGTTTCCCATCCACCCATCAAGGTTTCTCTTGAACAGTGCTAGTGAGGGACTCTGCCTGATGTATACTGGAATCTTGTTCCAAAGCATGGGGAGTCTCTTGGTCAGGAATCTATCCCACCAGCACATCCTATTTATCATTGTGGTAAGGTTTATATCCCTAGAGTATGTGGCTCTCAAGAATTTTTTTTTTTTTTTAGGTGGAGCATATCCATCAATTCTGGGTTGGACATGGCCCTGTATGTCAAGCAGAGATCACCTCTGAGTAAGCGGTATGCAACCGAGTAGAGCTGGAGATTCTTTAGTTGAGCAGCATAGGTCATCTGTTTGATGCTAGTAATCCTCTTGGTGAGGTACTTTTGTGGTCTTTCCAGCTGTTGCAGGTGTCTTGTAAGGTACATCCCAAATAGGGCAATGTATTTTATAATGGGTCTAATAAGTGATGAGTAGAGGCGCACAATAACCTCCTTTGTTCTGGATGCAAACCCTTTTGAGATTTGGTGGGCCACGTAGAAGGATTTTCTAACCACCTTGGCAATATGATTATCAAAAGAGAGATTGCTATCTACTTGAGTCCCCAGATCCCTTATTACCTTTTTTCTATTTAGGGGACTACCACCTATGTGATAGTTTGATAGTACTTTGTTTTTTCCAAAGGGGGTGACTATGCACTTTTTGGCATTCAGCTTGAGGTCATGATTTTGACACCAGGTATCCGTCTCAGTGAGACCCTTCTGGAGGGTGTCTGTATCAGCTGGAGAATCAATAATGGCCCCTAGTTTGCAGTCGTCTGTGAAATTGGTCAGCTAAAGTCCTCCTGTGCTTGCCTGCACCTCTGAGAAGTATATACCGAACAGGAGGGATCCTAGGACTGACCCCTGGGGAACGCCACTTGTAACTGGTTTAGAGTTAGACCTAGAGTCTGCAACTCTCACCGTGTGGGTTCTGTCCATGAGCCAATTTGCAACCCATCTTGTGACACAGGGGTTAATGTTCAGGTTGGTGAGTTTGTCTATAATACCAGAATGGGGGATGGTATTGAAAGCCTTTGCGATGTCTATGTAGGCTGTGTGGACCTCCTTACCCTCATCTAATGCCTTGGTAACTGTCTCAAAGAAGTCCACCATGTTTAGGAGGCATGATCTTCCCTTAACAAAGCCAAACTGGGTGGGGTCAAAAGTTTGGAGGTTCCCAATTTCTCTGTTAATGAGTTCCATGATGATACGCTCCATAGCCTTGCAGACCAGGCTAGTCAGGCTTATAGAGCAATAGTTCCCGGGGTCCGTTGTGGCGCCACCTTTGTGGAGTGGGATAACTGTTGCTGTGTGCCACTCTGTGGGTATGTAGCCATTTGAACAGTGTGTTTAGGTGAGGGGTTAGTTCATTTTGGAGTGCTTGTAGGACACAGGCTGGGACACAGTCTGGTCCCATTGAGGCTGTGTTTTTGGCTTTCGATAGGGCTGTTTTAACCTGTGTGTCAGTGATTGCTGGGGCCTTATATTCTTCTGGTATGGTTATGGGCCCTTTAGGGGGTGAGAGGGCTGTGAAGTTTGCACTGAAACTGTCTGCCAAAATGTTGGCAATATCAGTCGGTTCAGTATATTTTGTGCCATTCTGCACCAGCTCAGAGCAGATCTGAGAATTTCCACTTAGGTTCTTAAAGTGGCTAAAGAATGCTTTATGGTTGTCTTTGGAGTCCTTGGCAATTTTTCTTTTGAAGCTAGCCTTGGATGATTTAATGAGGGATCATAGTTTCTTGCTTATACTGATTAGGGATGTCTTTCCTTCTAGGGATTTTGCTCTTATCTGTACTAGTTTCCTCCTTCTGTCATAGAGCCTGTTTATGGCGGAGGTCCACCAGACAGGTTTCCTTTTCTTGGAGGAGTGAGTCTTGGTTTTACTTGGGATAACATGATCCATGCATTCCTGCAGATGATCATAGAGTGCCTTTGTATAGGTTTCAGCAGCTTGGACAGCCTTGTCTATTGGCGTGGGGGCTGTGAATCTTTCCACCTCGGTCTTAAGCAACGCAAAGTTTGCTTTTGAAAAGTTTTTCACAGTGGTTTCCTTGATTGGGGTTGGGGGCGGAATGTGAATATCCAGAGTGATTAGTCTATGGTCTGATCTAACCAGTGAGGGGTTGACATCAGGTGTGGAACACTAGTCGCCCATGTTGGTGATGACCACATCCAATATGTTGCTCCCTCTAGTGGGGTTGTTGATCAGTTGATCCAGGGCATTCGAGTTTATAAATTCTAGGAAGCGTTGGGCAAGGGAGTTAGTACTTGAGTAGTTCTCCCAGTTAATGTTTGGGTAGTTGAAATCACCCAGTGTTAGGGTGTTTGGTAGGACCTTCATATTTCCCAGGGTCTCCTGAAATGCAGAATGGGGGTCCTGGGTCATGGTGGGTGATCTGTACCAAGCTACTATTTGGATTTCAGTTTTGCCCATTAGTTGCACTTGGATGATCTCTGATGCATCGTGCTGTACCACTAACCTGGAGGTGTGACTATCCTTGATGAATATGGATACACCCCCACCTTTTCTGTTTTGATCTGGGTTCTGTGGCCAAAAGGTATGGCATGAGTTATAGCCTGATAGTGCTGGGGTGCTCTCTGGAGCCTTAAACCAGGTTTTTGTTACTGCACAGATATCGATGTTCTCCATACTGAGGAGTGCCTCATGTGCGTGCATTTTGAGGTTTAGACATCTGGTGTTGAGTAGCACTACCCTCAGTTTTTGGTTACTTGTGCTATTTACAGTGGTGGGTTTGCCTTTTGAGCCTTGCCTAAAAAAGGCACTATCAGGGTGGCAAGAGCCTTCGCCAGTATTCAAAAGCCTAAGGGTGACAGGTGCAAGCCATCTCTTGCGAAGCAACGTGGCTTGTCGAGCATGTCAACCCAGGCAGACAGACACTGGATCCCCTTTGAATGGCACCAGAAACTTAGCCAATTGTTGAAGTTGATCATTTTTTCTTTATACTGTGGTATCATTCTTGGTGAGGGCAGGATGCTACTCAGGGTCAGGGTCATACCTGCCTGGGCTACATGATCAGAGAGCTCTTCCATGTCTCTTTTCATGTAGCTCAGGGAGGTACGTCTCAGGTCATTCACACCAACATGTACAATGACAGTCATATTTGTACTTGTTCTGGAGTGACCTGAGTGCTGTGTTACATGGCGGATCCTGGTGCCCGACAGGCAGCTAACTGTAACCTTCTCCTTGTCCAGCCTAGTTAGTGGGACATCAGTGTGCCTGTCTATAGAGTCGCCTATCACTAGTGTGTTGGGTATGTTATTTTGCCTTAAGGGCTGTGATTGTGTGGCACACTGATTATGTGAAGTATGTGTTTCATGGTTGGTGATGGGTTGTGGAGGTTGCTTGGATGTCTGCTTTGGAGGTCTCTGTTGCTTTTGCAGATTTTTATTTAGAGCCTCCGAGTATGTTTTTCTGTATTTGTGTGTGTTATTTGCCTGTGTTGGTTTGTTAGGTCTAGGTGAGACTGGTGGTGTGTTGCAAGTACTACCCTTCTCCTCTTGACGGTCAGTTACAGTCTGGGGTTGAGAGAGCTTTGCTTCCAGTCTGGCTGTATAATTGCATCTCTCTCATATATTAGTGTTTGGTGGTAGGAGGAGAGGGTTCTCTGTGTACATGAGGCAGTTGTAACATTGCCTCAAAATGCCCAGATTCACCAGTTGGACTGGAGAGTACACCGGAAACTGCCCTTTAGACATGCCTGAATGGGTAGAGTGAGCTGTTTTTCTGATTGACTGGTGGGGACGAATAGAGAGCCTTGTCCTTCTGGACAGTATAAGGGGGGGTAGTGCTAGGGGTATTTAGTGCTTGTTATGAGTTTTAAGCAAGTGCTGGGCTGTAAAATGAAAGCTTTGAGTGCTAAAGTTGAAGGTTTGTCTAGTTCCAAGGGAAAAAACTGAAGTGTAGAGTGCTAAAGTTGAAGGTTTGTCTAGTTCCAAGGGAAAAACTGAAGAGTAGACTTCGTGGAGTCGGGAATAGTTTAACCCTAGCTAACTAGCCCTGCCTAGTGCGCAAAACCGCGCAAATGCATTTTTTATATCAGAAAGATTAAAGAGATAGAATTTAGCCCAAAATGGCCAATAAATCTATAGTTTCTGGGTAGAAACCACTCCTCTAAGAGCAGGTAGGCTGTTCAGAGCTCCCCACTCTCACTGGTGAACAAAGAAACTTTCTTTTGGCCCAAGTAAGATATGGCCAAACACAGAAGTTTAAACACAGTCCAGGTATCAGCAGGTATCTGAAACTAGACTTTTCCAACTTAGTAAGGTGGGAAAATAGCAAGATTTTTTTGGGGTTTTTTTTGTTTTTTTTTCAAGAAAACAGTAGAAACAAATGCAAAAGCACTTTTATAGTGCAGTAATGGCTGTTGCACTTGAGTGGGAAGCCAGTAACAGTTAAAAATACAACAAAAAAAATAATTTTAAAGTGCAGGCAAAAATAAATGCAATTTCAGTGGAAAATGAGCATTCTGAGAAGCAATAAACTTGATGGGGTGGAACGGATCCTTGTCAGTGCTTCCACGTTAAGTAATTATTGGTATGTTTGCATATAAAAATGTATTGTTTTCTCATTCTTTACAGATTGTGAAGTGCAGAAGGCATCATGCGGTGGCTTGAAAAGGCGATTTGAAAGGTGATGTTTTGATAGGATGGATGTTCTTGCCACTGGAATGGGGCACAAGGAGGGTCTGAGTAGTCACTGTAATAAGGCATGCTAGAGCTCGGTTTTTCATTAGTGGGAGTTGATTATTGAGTTGGTATAGGGGGCAAGTAAGGAAGGGGTAAGTAAGGGGGCCCACGGAATGAATAGTCACAACATGCATAAGAGCACAGGAACTTATTAGGTTACAGCCCTATAGCTATTGCAAGCCTGTGAAATTCAATCCTTGCTTTTTTGAACTTTGGAGTGGTTGTTTTCACTCATCCAGTTGTTTAAACCATATGTGGGGGAAGCGCCAAGGAGGTGTTTGACTGGATGCTGGAGTTTGTTCCTAATGGGTAGTATCTTTGGGGTGACAAATTTGTAAATTGAGTAGGTAGGGGTAATGTTTACATACCGGGTTAAGGTTTACAGAATAGCACAAGGATCATTTCACTTGTGATTTGGGTGAGTTTTGCAGACAGGGTTTTAGGAAGTATGGTAGGGTGGTTTTAGGAAATGAGTGCATTGTTATATGTGAGTTAGTAGGTTGAAAGGAAGCTTGGTTGCAGGATAAGGCAGCTGTAGGACAAGTCTTAATTACCTACTAATGGTATAGGTAACATAAGAAAAGAGAGCTTTCAAGGGGAAAGGCCAGGGACAAACAAGGATTAAGAATGGTTTGGTAATGAGTGAATTGGGGTGTTTGTGGCTGGGCAAGTAGAGTACTTCACTGTTGAGCATAGGCGAGTTTTCAGGAACTAGGTCAAGGGGGTGCTGGTTTTCTGTTATCTAAGGTTAGGGCATTAAAGTCTTAGAGTTAGACTATTCCCTACGGTAATTGAGTCGTTGCACATCCAGAATGAGGTAGTCGGTGGGCTAAGGTGATATGCTACAGTTCGAAGAGTACTGGGTGTGAGACTTGATACTAGTGGTCTTGACTGGGTGTCGACTTGAGTTCAAGTGGTTATAATCTGTGTTTTTTGTTGGGTTTATAGGTTGTCAATCTGTTCAGTTTGGGCCATGATTTCAGCTTTGAAGGAAGCAGGCTAAAGGGTAATGTATTCGCTTGATGTGGATGTTCCAATGGTTCAGGTGTCTGGATGTTCATTTCAAGGATCTGGGGAAAGGAAAATGAGTAGTTGAAGTAAGCTTGCTAAATAGATAAGCAAGCTGAGGTAAGGATTCCACTTATTTGGTGGAAAGTAATTCAATGAATGATGTATGAAGTAAGATGGGACACTGCTTCATAAGTGAAGTAAGTGAGCAGAGGTATGGACCCTGCTTGTTGGGCAGGGCGAGTAGGTACGCTGCCCTGATTAACATTACAAGGATGGTGCTTCATAAGTAAAGTAAGCGAGCAGAGGTATGGACGTTGCTTACTGGGCAGGGTGAGTAGGTACGCTACCCTGATTAGCATTACAAGGATGTTATGATGTGTTTAGAATCATTTATATTATGAATAGTTGTAATTAATGAATTTGGTGAACAAAGCTATGTTATGGAAATTTAATAAAGGCCGTCAAATGTCATTTGGTGTGATGTGTTTATTGAAGGGGAAAGGGACAAACAGATTTATAGATTTGATAACATGAGGGACATTATAGATACTTTTACCTCTACTGAGGAAAGTCTTCTTTAAGTATACTCCTTGCTCTTTGTCTCAAGTTACCAAACATTATTTGAAGTATGGCTATGACTCCGTTGATAACCACATCCAGTGCAGCTGTCGCTGGAATAGTTATGATCAGGTTTGCATGGCTACATTCCCATAATTTACCTGATGTTAAAGCTAAAAATCTGAATTTTCTATTAATAGGGAGGTTGTTTTTGCACCATCTGGTACTGAGGTCCAGAAAACATCTGATGAGACAGGAAAACTCATACAAGGGGTGACTCATGTTTCTAAAAGCCTTCCTTCTTCAAATTTTTCAAATGTTTTACATTGTCTAGAAAATGTAACCCCCATTTCCAACACTGCAAGTTTTTAAGTCACTCCCAAAATCAGGGTCTCTATCTCCTTAGCAACACATAGTCACAGACAAATGGATTTTGAGTGTGATCCATCAGGGGTACATTATCCATCCTCCCATTCATCATTTTGTTGTCTAAGGGGATCATAAAACTTATTTCCATTTCTTTGATAGGGAAAGGTTTCTATTGAAGCAAAATTCTGGTACCAAAGAAGGAAACCTGATGGAGACCAGGTCTAGATCTTTCCATTGTCAATGTTTGTGAAAGCACCAAGGTTCAAAATGCTATCTCTTTACTGCCTCTTGCCACATATATCCACTGTCAGTTTTTGGAAATGTTGATGTAAAGTATACTTATCAGCACTTAGCTGTTCCTTCTGATTTTCCACAGTATTCTGCATCTGGATACCATTATTAGTTCCCTGCATTACCCGTTGGGTTATCCACTGCTCCAAGGGTGTTCACAAAGTGTCTAGCTACAGTGATAGTATTGCATACTGCAAGGTATTCACATTTTGTCATATATACCTGACTTGTTTATATTTACAGAATCTGTTTCAAAGTGTCAGGAATCTGTCACTTGGGTAAGGATGATGTTCACAAACTGGGTTCTCAAGAGAACTTTCAAAAGTCTTGCTTAACTCTTTCCCACAACTGTTTTTCTGGGGTGTCTCCTGGATACCTCAGTTAAAGTAATAGCTCTTTACTTAGATCTACCCCTGAGTTTTTTTTTTCACTCTGTCAAGACTTCAGAAAGGGAATTTCACAGGATACTAGTATCTACAACATGTATGATTCTCATGATTCTTCTAGCTAGAGTCCACATGAAAAGGGGTCAGTGGCACCTAAAATCTATTTGGTCCCAACATCAGCACCCCCATTTCTGATTCCAGTTTTGGGATATGTAAAAAAGGAAATGCTTTGGTAGAGAGCCCAGTTTTATCAGAATCCAGGTATCTACATTTTTGATCCAGCTCTATAACAATAGACACCTCAGACATTGCTTGGGAACTGTATTGGTAAGGATAAAAGTGAGGGTTTTTGGAACAAAAAAGAAAGACCAAAACACACAAACATTAAAGAGATGTTGGGAGTTATAGATTAACTCATCTTACTCCATCATCAATAGTTCCCAGGGCCACTAAAAGTGATTACAAACACCACCACAGTTATGTGAAACAAACAGGGACTTCTAGATCATACCCTATGTGCAAGTTATCAATTATATCCTAGGATATAGTAATTCAGTACAGCCTTACTGAATGTTAACTTCAGGGTAATGAAGGCATCTCAGCATCTTTAGCTACAAAAATATACTTTCAGGTTCTATTAACATGCAGAGACAAACAGAACTTGAACAACTTTTGTTGTATTAAAGTTTGAAATGCACAGGAATTATTTCAGTAATTGGAGGGGACTTTTAATATCTATCTGTAATCAACATGCTACACACACATTTCAAAACCCACTTGGATTATAGATGTTTAGAAACCAAAAGGAAAACTAATCCTTTTTAGAGTTAAACATAAAGACCAATGTGAATTGGATATGCAAACGGAAAACAGCTTGTGGGCCTTCAGTTTTTGGGGGAAAATACAGTTTTATTATTAGGTTTTGTGGGTATAACATGAATCACAGCATGACTAAATGCAGAATGAGACAGTTTTCTCTGTGCTCAACAGAATTTCAAGTGCAGATAAATACATGTATATAGACATATGCTGTCTCTATATAGAAAAAACAATCACATTTTGAGACAGACCTGAAAGTACTAGCTTGCAAACCCATGTCTGTCCATTTACATGGACTTTTTATTGCTTTCTTCTTCATCTTAGTCTTTAAGTGACAGATTCTTCAGAACTGAGTTGTTTGGTGGCAATCTTTATGGTATGCTCCTTCATTGTTCTTAATTACATGCTCAGCTAGACAGGCAGGTATAGATAGTGATGATGAGCTGCTAGATCAGCTGATTAAATACTAATGCTAACAATGTCAACGAGTTCACCAATTTTTCAGGTGTGCTGTATGTGTTCCAGACAGCTGATGGAAACAGAGATGGTATACAAGATTTTCTGCTTTTAGTCATTTATCCAATAGCCTGACTGCTTACAAATTAAATTATAGAGCACTAGACTTCCTTATAGGATCAGGAAGGTCACTAGGCTAATGGCCCTCAAGCTTAGCCATTCATGCCACAATTTTCCCAATTAATAATGCCCATGGGCCTTTGGTATATGCATGTGTCTTAGGGCATCAATAAACTGCCCCTCTCTATAAGGCCCACGGGAGACAAGCCAGGGGTGAAGTTGTGATAATCCCATCCATTGTTCCAAATTGCATTTCAATATATGGGGAGTCCTTCTCAAAGTTGAGGTAATCTCTGAGGCACAGATCTGTCTCTCCAACATGTTTTATTTGTATCAGAGATGAGCTTTAGATCCTTGGATCTGATAATTTTAGTGCAGTTTGTTTTGTGAATGTCTAGCAGATCCAACAGGTCTGGATTGGAGAATGTCTTGCAGGTTAGGCATAGATCGCCCCTCATTAGTCAGTAGTAGACCAGATACAGGGACAGGGCATTGAGGTGGTCAGCATAGGGTATATTATTTACACTTTTGTCCTTATGTCACGTCGTGATTTTTTTGACAGCTCTCAATTTCTCATGTCTCTCTATTTACAAATATAACATCTCAGTGAGAGTCTCTTCATTCTTTTGATCTCAAATATCCTAATCCCTTATGAATCTGACACTGCTAAGCAGACATTTTTACTTGTCTAGGATCTAAGCAAGAACTTCCTCATGGTTTTGTCTTGCTGCTGCATTTCCACTTTCACTTTGTCAACTATTTGATGGCTCATCATTAATGTAGTTGCACTAGACTGCTGTTAAATGTTGCTTCTGAATCTGTTTTCACTTAGTTTTGGGTTATTTTAGAGCATCTTTAGACAGAACTGCATAGTTTCGAACACTATATAATAGAATGAAAAAGGCTGCATGGTTGACTTTATTACAGGTCAATTATCAGTCTCCAACTATTGTTAAAAGATCTTGCAGATCATCCACTGCTCGTGGTTTTAGTTGTCAACATTGTGTTGGAGTCACAAATTAATTTTTTATATTTTGTCATTTCATCTGTGGGAGTCCCTTAATATGATTTTCTTTGCAAGTAAATTAAGGCTTAAGAATGCAACAACTTATGCCATTAATAATCTATAATGATCACATTTATTATTAGCATTATTTTACTTCTCATCTCTTTTGTGCTTTAACTAATAACAGTTTTAACTCTTACTAGTATCTTGCAACTTTATGTGCACAGTGTTACTAGATTTATTTCAGTTTGTTTTAATTTACTATGCCTTTCCCTTCCTTCACTTCAGAATTATTACAGTGCTTGTGAATAAGTACATTACTAATTAAGGACTATCTGACTCAGATGTCTAAGGGAAACCAAGAAATTTAATTGAAGGACCAAAAATGTCCACATTCATTATGAGATTTGAAATTAAATTATTTAAACATTAGCTTTCATTACATCATTTATTTCTAGTGTGATTTGTTCAACTCAGGTGGAAAGAGGTCGGAGAAAGGTAGAAAAGGTGATATTAATGGATAATGAATTTCTGTTTCAGCTTCTTTCAGCAGCTTCCTTTTTTCATTCCCTACACTTTTTGTTTTATATCACACGTTAACTTAATTTTAGCCAGACTTCCTGGCTGTTTTTTTTTGTTACTTAAGGTTAAGGTAAAACAATGTTTATTTCTAAACAAAGACATTATCAAATTATATAATCTGGCAAAGAAAGAAAATGAAAAGTGCTTTCTTAAGAGGAGCTGAAGTTCATATCACCTATACTTACAGTAGAAGCTTCTTTATTAACAGTAAGTGCTTTGTAATTGCTAAAATATGTTTAGTGTGATGACTCACGGTATTCCAAAAAAACGGATATGATTTTCATTCTTCTTTTAAAAAAAAAAAAAAAGTGGACTTAGTTTCCGAGTAGAGGTTGGCTCTAGTTCTTTGATGGCCCACCAAAATAGTTTTGGATAGATGCCAAACACTGTATGTTTGCAATGCAAAGTACGGTTGTATATGTTGCACGTACCATAACAGCAGAAGTTTGAATTCCTCAATGCTGCAGCAGCCTTGTGGCTATATGAGTTATATCCTGCCTAGTATACAATGAGCCAGATTCATAAAAGCCACAGAACGGAAATTAGGTGTCAGAGTAATGAAAGTTTCAGGACTTTCTTGCCCATACAAAGAAAAGAATGTACTCATCCTGAAACTCTAAATGATATAAACAGTAACAAATAATTAATTATATACAGAAGTAGGGGATAGTGGCTGGTCACGTACTACAATGAAGAATTTGAACTTGAACAATAGGAACATACACAATCGTGCTCATTATCATTGTCGCCATCATCATCATCAATTCTGCTTTTCCCATTGGTCTAAATGCTTGTTGGGGTGTTGTATTAACTGTTGCCATCTCTTTTGATTTAATGCTTCAGTTCTACCTTCTTTGACAGCCATGCTTGACAGTTGCTGGTCTTCTATCATACAATCCATCCATCTCTTTGCTAGATGCCCATATCTCCTCTTGCCTTCTGCCCATCTGTCCCAAATAGTCATTATCACATTGTTTTCTGCTTTACGGTTCATGTGCCTAAACCACCTTAATCTGTTCTCTTTCGTAATCTCTGCAAGTGGATGTACTTTGGCTTCTGTTCTAATGTCCTCATTTCTCCATGTTTGCAACAATGCACATCCTACCTCCGATCTCAGGTACATCATGTCTATCACCTCTTGCTACTTTAACTGCTCTGCCTTTTCTGCCTAGATTGTTGTACCATACATTAGTACTGGTCACATCACTGTTTTGTACACCTTACTTTTCAGCTTCTGTGGCATATACTGCCCCTGACACACTGTGCCATTTGGCAGCAGCTTCTCTGATTCTACCTTTGACCTCATCCTTCAGACTTCTGTTCTCCTCCACCACCCCTCCCAGGTACTTGAAGCTGTTAATCTGTTCCACTATTTGCTCATCTATCACAGTTAACAATTTTTTCTTATTTTCCCCTTTTGCAGTCATTACGACTGTCTTATCTTTAACTCAGTTTCATCCCATGGGCCTTCAGTTTTGTATTTTATTCTCTTACCCTTTGCTGAAGTTCTTGCTTACAGTCTGCTTGTTATGCCACATTGCCTGCATACATCAACTTTGTTGAACTGTCCCCTCTGACCTGTCTGCTAATATAGTCCATCATCAGTATGAACAGCGGTCTCAGAGCTGAACCCTGCTATACATACACTCCCACTGGTATCCCCTCTGGGAGACGGAGCACTGATCTTTCATAATCACTGGGTCCTTAAACATAGCCTGCACTACTTCTACTAATGCTTTTTGGACTTCCAATCACTGCAAGATGCTCAAATCAGCTTTCTTCAAGTCTAGGAATGACTGGCTGGCTGGATGCCTTCTTTATTTCTAGCTTCTACTCAACTATCTGTTTCATTGCAAACATTGGGTCAGTTGTGATGCATCTCATATGAATCTGAACCACTCATCTCCCATGTCAGTTCTTACTACTCTGCAAACTCATTTATCAATCGCTCTCTCAAGAACTTTGATGCTGTGTGACAGGAGTTTGATACCTGCGAGTTGTGGATGTCCCCTTTGTTCTTGTGCACTGCTACTACTGTGCTTATTTTTCTACAGCCTTTCTCTCCATACTGAAAGGAGTACCTTCAAGCACCGTATCTCCTGCCTCATTCAATGTCTTGATCATATCTGCTGGAACCTCATCTGAACCTACTGCTTTCCCTGGGTTTTTTTTCCTTAGTGCTATACTTACTTCTTCTAGGTGCGCTCCCCCTCTTCTTTCATTATAGGCTGTGTGTGTATTTGCGTGTGTGTGTGTGTGTGTGTGTGTGTGTGTGTGTGTGTGTGTGTGTGTGTGTATATAGAGTAGTACAGCTTCTGAGGAGTTTTCTTTATTCAGACGCTGCTGGAAATACTCCTATCTGCCTCTGATGTGCTCTGGACTGGTGAGCAGGCTGCTGACTGCATCTCTTTTGAAGGGTGGCTATTAACTTTATATTTGTGTTTTTGTCTTGCAACCTGATCAGAGTTTCTTTGTGCCATCTACTGTGTCACACTCCAGAAGCTAGTAGAGTGCCTCTGATGCTTTGTTCTTTACTACTAAAACCCCTCTCTTAGCCTCTTTGTTAGCCAGCTAGTATTCATTCCTAGCCTGGTCTATCTTTTCTATCTCCCTCTTTTTCCTGCATATCTTCCTTCTTCTGATGACCTCTTGGACTTCTGCATTCCACAATCAGCTTTCCTTATGTATATTGCTTCCATACCTGACTCAGACACATACCTGTTCTATAGTTCTTACACATGCTGTTTTGAGGTACTGCCTTTCTTCTTCAACTCCACCTATTTCCTCTTCTTCCTGATGTGTTAGAGTCCTAATTCATTTAACACTTGTACTTTCTTTCCAGTCAACTTCTAAGTTTTCAGCTTAGTGTCTGTTGACTTTATAGCAATCTCTGATCAATGCTTGCAGATGATGGTGGCAACCAATAGTTTAGTGGTTTATGCTCTGTGCCAACTATTTTGCTTCAGGTGATTTTGCAATCACTGATTCTACTCCAGTGCCCTTCCCTTACTAAGAGGAAATCTACCTGAGTTGCCTGTTGGCCACTCCTGTGTGTGGTCTGTTGATTGTCTCTCTCTTGATAAACCCATGTGTTGGCCATCATCAAGCCATTTGTCAGACAGAAGTCTAAAAAGGCATCTCCTTTACTCCTGTTACCCCAGCTTTGTGATTACAGGCCGTACTACTACCCTGTTTTATCTGTTCAGAAATGTCCTTCCTGATAACCCATTATCAGCACAAAATCATGCTGTCCTGCTTTATCTAGTAGGTCCTGAAACTGCTGCATGAATGTAATCTTTTCCTACTATCACAATTCTGCTCATGGATATAGAACAAGACTATTAATAGTGTCCTAGCTTTACGCTGGAGTAAGGTTACCATGAGTATGTCTCTAATTCTGATGACATCCCTCATTGAATTCTGAAGCCTCTCCATCACAATTCCCACAACATTTCTAGGCTGTCCTCCTCCTGAATAGTGGGCTCTGGATCCCAAGATAAGTGGCTTTACTGTACTGCCTTTCCATCTTGTCTCCTGGATATACAGAATGTCCAGCCTCCTCCTTGCTATCATGTTATCCACAGCCAAGCTTTGTCCTGTCAGTAAACCAATATTGAATGTAGCAGCCCATGGTTCAGAACTGTACTATGTTCATTATTCTCACTGCTGAAGTAGACTTTTGACTATATGGCTTGATTACCAAACCCTATCTAACATGGGTGGAGAAAGGATAAGAACCCAGCTGCGCCTGAAGAATAGTCCTACTAAAGTCAGAACAGGACCTGACAAAATAAATCCACTTTGTAATGCTTAGTAAAAGTAGGCAAAGAGGACCATGTTGCTGCCTCCAGAAACCTTTAGAGCCCACCACTTTCTGATATGCCATCAAAGAAGATAAGGCTCTAGTAGAATGTGGGTTTATGCTGCCTTGGAAATTATTTACCATGATATGCATATCAAAAGGCATTAGCTGAGGACAACAATGTTGCAATACTGCTTTGTCACAGGTTGTCCATTCTTATTCTCATCATGAAAAATAGCTGATCTGTTTTTCTAAAGAACTTAGTTCTGTCAAAAACGTACCTGAGCTGTCTTTGCATAACCAGTGTATATAGAATTCTTTCTCCATGGTTCTGAGAGTCTCGACCGAGTACTGAAGACTGACGACTTGATTCAAAGTAAGCTGTACAACTTTCAATTTTCTACTCTTCTCCCTTACTCTCTAATATACTCATGTTACACATAAGCTTTTTGCTTCAAATGCTTTTAAAAATTGAACCTTCTAAGTCAATAAGTAACCTCTGTGCTAGCTTTACTAGCAATGTTTAAATGCGTCAAATTAAATCTTCAAAAGATAAATTCTTGCCTAAAATGTACTATCTTAGCCAGGATTATTTAATGTTTAAAAATTGTTTTTTTCACAAGATAATTTTTTCCATCTAATATGTAACTGCTATATTTTTTGTAATGAATGTTATGCATGAAAGCCTCTGGCTTATAATTATTATTGCAAAATATGTCATCTCTCTCACTATGAATGTAACTGCTTGTGGATCTTTTCTCCCCGGTCTCCACTGAAAATGTATTGCTCCGACCCAGTGGACTCTCCCGGTCAACAAATGCAAATAAATAAATAAATTAATAACTCTGGCCATAAATGAGGGATTCATTCTTAATGGGACCCTATCTCTATGGAAGACCACACAGGGTTCACCCAGCATGACAGTTTGCAACTCAGACATGCTGATTGCAGATAACAGAGCAATAAGAACATGAGCCTTCTAAGTAATGAACCTAAAATCAGCCTGATGAGTTGGCTCAAAGGAAGACATAGTTACTTTGTGCAGATTTTACCAAAAACAGAGAAGAAAGAGGAGGACACATGTGCCAACATGCTGATATGGCCACAAGATGTACCTTAATAGAGTAATAAGGCAGGCCAGAGGAAAATAACTTACTCACCAATATTTTAGAACCAGTGGTACTTAATCCCTGATAGTGCCTTGGTAATTTAGTAGACACAACTAGAAAACCGTTCTACTTGCCAATATAACATTTCTTAAAAGGAGACTTCCTTCCCTCTTTTTGTACCTGCTGCATATCTTCATGAAAGAGTCGCCTAAAAATTCAAAACTGAATCTTCCAGGCAGTTAAAGTAATTTGAGACTTGGGTGTATCAAGTCCATTCTGTGAAGAAGTTTGTGGTAATTGCCTTGGCCAACTGCTTATAAAGGGCGAACCAACATTTCTGAGACCACCATCATTTTTGTAGATATATTCTGAATCTTCAGGATTACCCTGGGTATCAGTGGAAAGGGTGGAAATGCAAGTAACCTTTCAAACCATAGGAATGGAAATGCATCCATTTTCCAGGCTTACCTGCATGGAGCCCTGGAAGAGAAGTTATTCACTTGTCTGTTTTGAAATGTGGCAAACAGATTTATTTGAGATGCTGCCCTCAACTGTATCAGCTTCCGAAAGACCTCATCATTGAATTTCAATTTAAGATGGTCTGTCCTGAATCTGCTTAGCTTAACTATCACTATATTTTGCTCTGACATAATGTGAAATGTTGTAAGAGTAAGGATTGTGAGTGCTGTAGTGCTATCTCCCAAAATATTGTAGCCAACCTACACATGGCATTAGCAGGTGACTACCAGATTATTTATGTATTATATCACTGTGGTGCTGTCTGCAATCAACTATACACATCCTGGGAACCATAAAGGAATTGTAAGACATGGATCACAGCCAACATCTGTTTGACATTTATGTGCTTTGGTCTGTCAGAGGAGTTCCACAGGCCTTCCATCTTTCCTCTGTGGAATCTGCTCCCCAAGCAAAATATGAGGTTTCTGAAGCTACAGATTGACTAGGGATCCAGGTATAAAAAGGGTCTCCTGGATTTCAAGCCATTTGTTGTCTTCAAAGGTGTAATTGACTTTTTTAGAAAGCCCAAAACTGGAATATGAAATTTCAGAGGATGAAGATGTTGGGTTCATGTGTTATTTTACAAACCGCTGAATTGTTCTCATATGTAACCTGCTGGGTGGAATCATAAGAATCATGGAGGCCATAAAGCCTAAAATCCCAAGAAATTTTCTTGCATAAGTCTGAGATTGATTAAGAAAGCTCTAGAAAGTTTCCAGATAAAAACCCAACTTCTCCTATATAACAAAATCCTTTCGCTGGGAAGTATCTATAAGTAAGCCCATAAATACAACCCTCTGTGACAGGGTTATTGAGGATTTTTGTACATTTATCTACAATAACAAATGGATAAGAAGAGATGGAAATCCATATTAAGAACTCGACATCTGAGAAAAGACTCTGCAAAGGTAAGGAAGTCATCTAAATAAGGAAATATGTGAATGCCATTCAGTGTGTAAACACCCTTGGAACTGCAGATAACCCAATGGGTAATACAGAAAAAGCACAGTTGTGTAAAACTTTACTATAAGTAACTTGTGTCTCCTGCCAAGGATAGCCCAACTGTCCAACCATTATACCAAACTTTTACCTCTTACTGGCAATGTATGCCTGATGCATGTTCCCTGCATCAACATAGGGCATAAAGGTAATGCAAGGATGTTCCAACTCAGAACTGAAATATCCCAGGAGAACTAGAGCCAACCCAGAAGAAAGGAGAACATGTTACCCATGGAAAAGGCGATGCTTAAGAGGAAGGCAAAAATTCTTGGACAACCAGATGTTCCCAGCAGAAAAAAAAGGAATAAAGGGGTAGTGTGGAGGAAATGAATACTGCAACAATAAAGAGAAGGGCATCTACTGTTACTGTGAGATTTTACACAACTGTACTAATGCTCTTGCATATCACTGCTCAAGTATTCATTACTGATGGGAGAGTACAAACGCTGTCATAAGGAATGGGAAGAATAGGGAAAGGAGGAACCCTCCACAATTCAATAAAGGACAGCCTTCGCAAATCCTGCCCAGGCTTTGAAAATCCAACATGGAACGTTTAGTAAAGGTGTGCACAGAAGACCAAGCAGCAGCTTCACGGCTGGAACTGGTGTCCAAACCCTTGAAGAAGGCTCCAAATGAAGACACTGCCCTTGTACAATAGGCCCAAACAGAGACAGAAACCTGCTTGCCATGAAAGGAATAACAAAGAGGGAATAGCCCTTGAAATCCAAGAGGAGATGGTTTGCTGGTAAACTGTGAAACCCAATGTCCTGGTATGAAAATAAATATCAAGCTGCTCAGATTTGCATATGGCCTTCATCTTATCTAAATATTACTTCAGCTATCACCTTCTCACTAAAAAGGGGAAACCACCATTAAGACTTGGAGTTCAGAAACTCTCTTGGCAAAGGTGAGTGAAACTAATAAAACAGTCTTACAGGTGAAATGTTGCAAAGCAGCAGCAGTAGCAGGCTCAAATGGAGCCAGAGTCAATTTCGCAAGAACAAAATTACGGTGCTAAGAGGGAGGGATAGGTTTGCTCAGGGACCTAATGTAGAGGACTTTTTTCAGGAATTGCTTAACCTGAAAATGAAAAGCCAGCAGTGAATTCAAAGGCACAGAAGTAGAAATTGCTAACAAGTGAGCTTTAACAGAAGAATATGCCAACCCAGCATAGAACAGTTCACACAATTATGAGATAATTAAATGGACCCCTAGTGAAGCTTAAGACACCACACAGAAAATCTCTTCTTCTTAGACATATATGATTTTTTAGTATTGGGTTTCCTGGCCTCCTACAGAAACCTAAGCACATCCTCAGAAAACCTGTGTTAAAGGGGGGCAAGACAGGGTGAGGGAGAGACCCCTTATCTTGTGTTAGAAGGTTCATTTCATGAGATAATTTGTGATGATTACCCCAGATTAAAGAGGAGGGGGAACCAGTGCTGTCTGGGCCAAAAGGAAGTTACCAGCAAGATTCTTGGAGAATCCTGTTTAATCATTTGTAGGATGCTGGAAAGAAGCGGAGGAGAAATACAGGGGAACATCCTCTTACAGGAAAAGGCATGGCATCCAGTTTCCAAACCAAAGGACTTGGGACTCTGGAGCAGAAGCAAGGAAGCTGTCTGTTCAGTGGTGAGGCAAAAAAGATCCACTTGAGCAGTACTCACCAAAGAACTATGTCCAAACCACTTCTCTGTGAAACCTACATTCATGAGATAGTGTCCTGGACCTGCTCAGACAATCTGACACAAGTTTTTGTTATATAGGAATAAAAACTGCCAAGAGAAAAATCTGGGTTGGATAGCTGGATCCTAAGCTTGAATGGCTAATCTGCAAATAAGATAAGGTCTCCTGACCCCCTGCTTGTTGATGCACCCTGTGGCTGTGGTTTTGTCTGCATGGGCCTTTAAAGGGTCAGGGAACCAAGTTGTGTGGAATACCTGGAGAGCAAGAATAAGTGTCACATCTTTTTTATGTTGATGTAGACCCACTGCTGACAAGAGGGCAAGACATCCTGTACACTCAGACTGCTAGAAACAGACCCTCAATTCCTGACCTGAAGCATCTGTAAATAACTTCTGGGTTAAAGATGCTGATGCCCAGTTTGAGGAGCATATGCTCAATTCACCAATAAAGCTTGTGTATGAAACAAGGGAGTAAGGGAACCTGACAGTAGGTACCAGTGGAACTTAAAATTCTCTGTCAGGAATTAAAACCAGAAGAAGTAAAGACCAGAAATAGATTATTAAATAAAGAACCTTGAGAGCAAGAAGAAAAAAGAGCATTCTAACAGTCTAAGTCCTGCAACCCAGAGAAATGTGATCATGAGAAGGGGACAAGACCAACTTCTGCAGATTGTTGTTGAAACCCAGACTGTGCAGGAGGAATCTGTTAAACTGCAGATCCTGCAGGAGCCTGGATGGACAATGAGTCTGAAGAAGCAGGTCATTCAGATAGGAAAATATCTGTACACTTTGAAGCCTGCAGAAAGCTATGACTGCAGCCAGGCACTTGTTAAATACTCTTGGTGCAGTGGAAAAAACAAAGGGCAAAGCAGATAATTGAAAATGAAATGAAATTGAAAAATGTAAATACTTCCTGACAAGAAGGTGACTGGAAATATGAAAATAGGCATGCTTCAGATCTAGAGGAACCAAAAAGGCCTGATAATGCAAGAGGGTAAATAGTGTTTGGAGGGATAATATCATGAAGGAGCACACCTTGAGAAATGTATTTACAAAGAAAAGGTCAGCCTGAATGACTCCTCTTTTCTGGAGACCAGAATCACCCAGGAACTAAAACCTGTACCCCTAAGGAGCTCTTGAACATTTCAAATGGTGCTCTGATCCAGAAAACCATGCAGCACCCCAGAAAAATGAGGAATTTGGTCTGGAGGGAGCTGGGGAAAGCCTGAAAAGGGGGAGATTTTCAGACTATAAAATAGCCTTGACGGATGATTGATATAACCCAAGAGCCTGTAGCAATCTGTTACTAAACAGGAATGGAAGGAGGAACAGAGAAAGTCTAAGAGATAAGGGAACCTGACTGAGGGAAAAGGTGAGCAGAATGTCAGACAGAGGCAGACTTGTCCTGAAAAGTAGGCTTTTGTGTTCTAGGCTTCTGAGTGGGTTTCGCAGAAAAAAATTCCTAGGAACCTACTTCTCCTTAGATGGTGGCTGAGGTTGTCTTTAAACAAAAGAAGTTTTAACAAGATCATTTCTTTGAAACATAGGAATGGGAGAGATGAAAATCTGGTTAAGATCCTCCATGACTTTACATTGGTCATGTAAGGCTTTAAATATATCAACAATTGCAATACCAAAGAGATTATGATTATCCAAAGGAGCATCAAGAAGCTTAGCCTTAATGTCATCTGGTAAAGCATGAAGACAAAGTCAGGAATAGCTTCTTCATGACAGAGCCTGAAGCAGCAGAACTAGAGGATGCATCAGCAGAATTGTAGCTACACCTGATGGAATGACAAATCACCCGAGAAGTGGATCCCACCAAATAAAGAGCAGTTGACTTAGTCTTAGAATCAAGTAATTCAGACAGGACCCCCCCCCTTCTGCCCCCAGTATGAGACAAAAGAGATAAAATACACCTGTCTATATGTGTTTGATAATTTATGGCATGGTATGTTAGAGTGGCAGAAGTATACACTTACTTCCCAAGCTTCTCCATTGTTCACTCTCCTTTATTAGAGGGAAGAAGCTTGGAAGAAGGCAAAAGCCTGGAACAATTATTGCCAGAGGCAGAGACAACAGTTGGGTCAGAAGAAGGACACTTGTAAAAAAAACTTGAAATTCTCAAGTACTTTGTAAAAACAGTCAAGCTTTCTAGAAGTAGGAGGTATGGAACCAGCAGACAAGGAAGCAGCTGAAAGTATCAAGCAAAGCAGTCAAGACATGGTAAGTATCAGAAGGCTTAGACTAATAATACCTTTTGTGGATGGCAGAGACCTGGGAGAAATCCCACTTAAATCATAGAAACCCTCTTCATTGGCCCTCTTCAAAAGGAACCTTGACGATTGGATGGGAGAAAGGAAATTCACCCCGGGGATCACGTCAGTTGGCCTGCTAGACAGGGGTCCAAGGAAGTAAATAGTGTGAGAAGAAATAGCCAGGGAATTGTTATGGCTAGGCTTGTATTGGCCCTAGGGCCGATAGCCTAGTACCAACCTATGAACCACTGTATCTCCATAGGGCAACTTTTCTGAAAGAGAGTCAGTGTTTAAGGACTCCCTCTCCTCAGAGTTATAATGCAAAGGTTATGGCATCTGGGAGGGGTAAGTTAAGGATTCTGATTCATCAGAAGAGGCAACCTCCTTAGATCTCTTAGATGTAGAAGACCAAGGAACAGAAACCACCTGCAATGGTCTCAAAGCCATAAGAGCATTAAACAAGCCCTGAGCAAAATCCTGCCACTCTTTTTGATGATCTTATGAACGACTCTGGCTTTAACAAAGCTTGGCAGCTCTGACCCCTGCCTAAACTCAATCAGGGTAGAAGGAACCTTTTCCCTAACAAAGATCTGGGAAATCCCCCTAGGCTCCTTTGATACAATTTGCTGTGGTTCCCCCTCAACGTCCACTGCAGATTTTTGAAAATCCTCTAAAGAGATGTGAGAAGCCAGTTCCATGCTAGTCTCTGATATGGTCATGAGAGAAGAAACCACCATTAGCACTGGGCATTCTACAGAGTTATCATCCACCTTAAGAGAGATGTCCAGTGGAGGGTAGACAGTATCAGTTATCAGATCTAGATTTCTTTCCTTTTTCTTAAGTGAAGGCTGAACCTCAAGGCTGGTGGATTTGGCCATAGCAACATGGGACAATAAACTGAGATGTTGCTTTTCAACTTAAATGGAAAGTGAAGACAGACAGCTGTGAAAAGTCTTTGGAGCAAACACCTGACAAAGAGAGCACTGAGTGTTGCTGTGAGAAGCACCTACAGAAGACAAACACTTGTTGTGACAATCTTTATGAGGAAACTGCCTCCCACACTGACATTTTCCTTTCCTGAATGACATGAACTCTCAAAATACAGGGCAAAGGAAAATAAAAAATAAAATGAACCTCAATGGGGTACTTATCTGCAAGAGGTTTGGTATTACCAGTACAGCAGAGAGTAATTAGACTTGACGTTCAACTATGGCAATTGGACTGCCAGCAAAGAAGTCCTGGGTTGGAAGAAGTGTAAGTCACCTTTAATGCCCTGTGCTGATGCTGGGAGCATACATCAGATGTGCAATGCTGGTAGTAGGCAAACACTTTGATATTCTGGCTGGATGTTGGGCTATGCTCTGCAGGAGACCCACAGGTAATGAATACTGCAACAGTGATTTATTTTTTTATTTGACATTTGTTGACCAGAATAGTCTGAATGGGCAAGAGCCCTTTTTCAGCAGAGACCCGGGGAGAAAATCTCCACTGCACAAACTTAGCAAGAACAATTACAAGATTAAAGTAGAGTAAAGTAACAACATATGGAGTAAATCAAATGAATGAAAGTCCAAGAGACTCTGCAATGCAACAAAGCAAAATAAATCAAAAAGAATGAAGTATAGAACAGTAAAAATATAACAATAACAATTTGGCAAAAGTTTATAACAGTACAAGTACGATAAGCAGCAACAAAGACATTAATGTGAGTAGTAAGCATATAAAAATAGGTAATAACTGAACACTAGGAAAAGACAAACTAGTATTTCATCAGTAGACATCTGTATTACTCAAAGTATTATGTAGAGAGTCATAAGCAGGGAAAGAAGGACTACAGAGGATAGTGAAAGGAGAAAGAGAATGAGTTCAAGTGGGGTGATTACATTGGCGGATCCAGGAGCTACTGAGGTACCCTTTGGGAATTTTCTTGGATATCAGTACTATTTCAGAGGGTCATGGGAAGTTTGTTCCAAGAAAGAGCAGGAAAGTAGCTATAGAGATTCTGACCAAAAGATTTTTTAGGTTTGTGAATCTGTAACCAACCTAGGTCTCAACTTCTAAGGGACCAAAGGGCCTTATAGAGAGAGACAGTTGAGGAGATGCTAGGGCAGAAAGATGGCTCATTCAGGATTGAATGGATAACAAGCAGTTGTGTAAATAACAACTGATTAAGAAACTCAAGCCAGCTGAGTGTCTGGAGATCATGACAGTGGTGAGAACAAGAGGGCAGGTTAGCTGCAAATCTAGCAACTTTGTTGTAGGTAGTTTCAAGTTTGGAAAGTAGTGAGGACTGGAAGTTGTTTAAGATTTGGTAGCTGTACAAAAGGTTAGGGAGAAAGTATCCTTGGGCATGTGAGATTCTGTAGTTAGGTATAAGGAACCTTTTATTTCTATATAGTAGGCAAGGCTTTAGGTGGATTTTCTTAATACTGTGAAGAACAAGAAGGTCAAATTTAAGTTGGTCATCAATAATGGCTCGTAGGAGTTTAGTGTGGGATTTAGCTGTGATAGAGGTGTTGTTAAGGGAAGAGATGCTAAAGGAGGACTTAATATGATAAAGTGTCTTTGGGAGGAAGATAAGTTGTTTTGTCTTTTTAAGGTTATGTAGGAGTTGATTAGTATTAAGCCATGTTTCAATGAGGTTGAACAATGTTTGTGTCAGGGTAAGGAGGTCAGCGGGGTTATCAGCAATAGAGATGACTGTGGAGTCATTTGCATATTGTATGAGGGATGACTGAGAACAGCATGTGTGAAGTTGGTTAATAAACATGTTAAAAAGGAGGAGGCCTAAAATAGAACCTTGTGGGTCACCCATTTTGATGGGGAGAAAAGGAAAGAGACATTTTACAGATTGCTGTCTGTCAGAGAGGTAGCTCTTGAATCTGGATAGTAGCTGAATACAGGTTGAGTTGAGAGAGTTTGGAGAGGAGGAGGGGTGAGATACTGTGTCAAATGCTTTGCAGACATCTACAAAGAGACAGGACACTAGTTTTCTATTGTCTAAGGCTAGAGAGATTGAGTTAGTAAAAGAAATAAGTGCAGTGGTGATGCTGTGGTGGAAGCGGAAAACATGTTGGGTAGGGGTGATCAGGTTTTCTTGTATGAGAAAAGCTGAGATTTGTTATGAACGCAGTGCACAAGAATTTGAGAGAGGGGAGAGAGTATGGCAATGGGTCAATAATTAGAAAGCTGTACAGAATTTGATCGTTTGTGCATAGGTATGGTGTAATTTTTTTTCAGAGAGAAGAGGGAGTGGATTCACTGACAGAGTGGTTAATGAGGATAGAGACAGGATATGCTATGGAGTTAGCGGCTGCCTTTAGGAAGACAAAAGGCAGGTTGTCAGTTGATGGGGAACATGGTTTAAGATTGAAAAGTTTTTTGATGTAGCTGGTTGCAATAGGATTTAGTGAGAACAGGCTGTTTTGTAGTAGGGGTGGTGGGAGGTGTAGGGTTGGTTTTGTGAGGGCTTTGCACAAGTTTGCTGATGGTATCTATGAAATAAGAATTGAAAATGGATGCAGTCTCTTGAGATGTATTATTAGGGGTGGGGATGGGAGTAGAGGGATTAGCTAGGTGGAGAATTTGGTTGATAGCATTCCAGAATTTTTTAGGACTTCTAGGTTCTGTAGTTTGGGGTGAGATGTAGAAGTTCTTTTTGTCAATATCTATGTGATTTTTGGTTAAATTACATAGCAGTAAGTGGAAGATTTGGTCTTAGTCCAAAGTTTCCAGGTAGACTCTCTTTTTTGGATAAGGGACTGAGTAGAACTGATGAGCCAAGGGGAGTAAAATTGTTTTATCCTTACAATTCTTGTAGGGGCAAGGGAGTCCAGTAGATTCATCAAAAGGAAGGGATGTGAGACAGGACCAGTCTATAACAGAGAGAGAATAATTAAATGTATCAGAGTTGAAGCTGGTAAGCTTTCGGCATATTTTAAATTTATGTTATAACCAGGTGGTAGAAAGTAATTGTCAGAGTTATATGGTTTGAACCATGTTTTGGACAAAGTTATTATGCTAGGGGAGTATTGATCTATTCAGGAGTGGAATTCAGTTATTTTGTTCAGAATGATATGGATGTTTATAGAGTAAAAGGAGAGATGTTTGGGAGTAGGGTTGGGTCTTCTAAAATGTTTGTGAAAAAGTAGATGAGTTAATAAGTGGGATAGACTTAGGGTGAATGTCACCTAACAGTTGAAGGATGCTGTAAAGGTAGTAGAGAATGATTTAATGGGATAGAGTGAGAGGATTTTTTTGTCTAATTTTGTCATATGGTGAGATCTTTGGAGGTAATTTGATTTTGGGGGATGTGAACCCAATACTACTAAAGATGGTGGGAGATATGGGAGAGGAATAGTGACTTTTGGAAAGTATTGTGTAATGAGAGGAGGTTGGAGCATTAGGATGTAGATTTAACAGAGTGTGATTGAGGTGAGGTTGGATAGGAATAGAAAAATAAAGGATGAGAAGAGAGTGAGGAACATATTAAGGGGAAGGAGTAACAGAAAAGGACTAAATAAGAGTTAGACAGAGGCAAGGTATGTAGAATAACTGAGGGAGAGATGGAGTAGAGAAGCATAGGGAGGAATGAAGTAAAGTGTAAATAGGTTGGAGATGTTTGGATATGAGGGGTAAGTCTAATAGACTGGGATGCACAGGAAGGAGAGGTGCAAAGAGGGAGGGTGTAAGGGGGTGAAGTATAAAGGAAATTGATGTGGAAATGGGGGTAGGGTAGGGGAGCAGAGTGACTCTGAGCAAAGTGAGGGTGAATGGATTGGGAAGAACCATGAACAATGAGGCAGGCCAGACAGCTACAAAAAACAGTCTCTCAGCAAGCAAAAGGTAAGCACAAAGTTATACTCTGCATGACAATATTTTGTACCACTGGAACTAAAGGAGCTACTTAGTCCAAATAGAAAGTGAGAAAATTACAAATTGAAATACATAATGTAAAGCAAACAAAAACTATAAGAAGTAAAATTGGGAGGGGGGGTCATAAGGATGTAACATCATGGTTAGTGTGCACACTGAAATCCCACTAGAATTAAAACAAAATTAAAGAGCAAGTTACACTGTGCAAAAGCAGTAAAACAGAAGACTTAGTTCAATTTAAAAGTCAGGTATGAATTTCTCTTTTTAAATTGCTGTGATCCTGCTGGGAGGTGTAACTAAAATTAGCCCACGAGGAATTAGGCAAGAAAGGACTGCAAAATGGCAGAGAACTGCAGGTCTTTAATAATTATACATCTGTAGGTTATTCTCCCTTGAATTTGCTGCGATTTTGCTAGGAAGTGTGACCAAAGTCAGCTCACGAAGAGTGATATGGAAGGACATCTGATAATCTGACCCAGACACAGATAAACTGAGAAATTTCTTGTAGCCCATGTTGATGGAAATGCAATCGTAAGCATCTTTTAGATCTAATGTTACCATGACACTCAAGGGAGATCTGGGGGCAACAGTGTTAGAAAGATCAGCATTTTGAACTTTAGTTCTTTCACATGTAGACAGAGAAAAGAAAGATCCAGGACTTGCCTTCAAGAAATTTGTTTTTCACTGGTACCAAACACATTCTAGAATTTAAGTCTTTGCCCATTTAGTCTAAAGGCACTAGTATAATGACTCATAGGTTGAGTAAGTGATGAATAGTCTGTGGAAAAACAATATTTGGTTCAGAGGATGGGGAGGAATTCCCCCTGAAAGGAGGTGTATCCCCTACTGAACAACTCTTAGCCCCCAAGAGACTGAAACAATCAATTGCCAAAGCAAACTGTAAAGAGAAAGTTTCTGGGGCAGATTTTTAGGGTTCAGGCAGGATGGCAGGGTGAGGGAGAATAGAATGTTGGCAAAGTCATAGAATTTCCCTTTCTTTGGAAAGGATCCTTGTTTCTTGCTGTTCTCCTCTTGTCATCTCTTTTCTGCTCCCTGTTTGCCTTACATTGTCAGGAATGTTTTTTTTTTTTAAAAGTAAATGATGATTTGGGAAATTTGTAAAAGGGTGGAGAGGGGAGCTTGATATAGACACTCTGTGAATTAACTTCCTTCTTTCATTAAATTGTTTGAGCATCTGAGTATCAGAAGGACCAAAAAAAACACCATTTCCTAATGCAGATTCAAAATTTCATACTTTTATTTCACCAGTAACTTTTGTTTACATATCCAGGTATATCTTATCAAAACAGAAGCAAGTGGTCCTACACACAGTGTCTGCACATTCATGCATACTCTTCAAAGCATGCTTAAATACTTGGGAAATATTAAAAACAACAGAATTCAGAAAGGAGCTGTCCTCTGAAGGAAGTAAGATGGAGGATTCCTTCAAACTGACTACACAAAACAGAACACACTTCCATGTGTCTGGTAGTTGAGAATTCTATAAGCTAATGTAGAAGACAAAATTCCCTCATCAAATGTGTCCAACACCTCGCCTTTTTTTATCTGCTGGAGGATGGTTTGGAGTAACTTACAATCTGTTACCAGCTAGCAAAGAAGTAGACATTGCAGACAGATCTGATGTAAAATGATAATGAAATGTTGTTAGTTTGTTAGTTTGATGTATTTTATTTAGTCTATCTACATTCTGGGGGACTGGAGGCTGAACATCAGGATTATTTTAGGCAGCATTAAACACATCCTCCAAGGCTTTCAAAATGGAAAGGCTGGATGTCGAATGAGGTATCGTCACTTGTGACAAATACTAATATCTCCTTAGTTCAGTGGGAATATCCATGTTTTCCCAATAAAATACCTCTTTCATCATGGAAATAGTTTGAGAGTAAGTATATTCCTCCAAACGTGGAGGAAAGGAACAAGTTTCTTCTGAATGTTATGGCATTGTGAAACTCCAGGAGGAGGAGAAGCCCTCTCTTTGTTTATGTCAGTATCTTCTGACAGAGGGATTTCTTTAGTGGTATTGACATCAAGTAAGGATTTCTGAACACCAGGATTAACAACCTGTAATAATTGCCTTCCTAAGGTAGGAAAATCATCTTTTCTAACAGAAACTATGTTTTCAGATAAACAATATCTATCATTTTATTTTATTCTTTGCAGGTAGCACCCTAACAAAAGTGTGAAAAGGAAATGGCAGTTTGGTCCCATCAAAAAGCATCTGCCAGACTGTCTCTCTGATCAAAAGAAGATGGCTCTTCAATACCTGTAATGGGCACTGGAACAGCCAAAGAGGATGTGGCTGATCCTTGGTCCATGATGGCTGTTAAGACTATACCAGAAGAAATCATAGAAGTGAGTGGCCTAAGAGTAATGCATGTCCACTAAAGGTTCACTCACAAACAGCTGAGGTGCTAACAGAGCCCATGATGGTGGCAATAGCTCTTTATTGTGTTGTTCTCTCTGTTTATGGACAGCTGGAGAAGTGCCAGCAGTAACAGAGTAAGTATCCATGCTAAAGTCAAGGACAAGGACTCAAAGAGGTAGAAATGGCTGGAATGAGTTAGGCAAATGGGAAGCTGTCACATTAAGTGTTCACAAGGAGTACACATGCAAGCTTTCCCCTCAGCCCCTTTTACTGTAAAATAAACAGAAAAAGAGCAAAATCCTTGTCAGAAATAAAGCAGTTGTTTACAGTGCACACCAACAGTAAATGTAACAGGTAAGTTGTCACAAAGTGTAGGCAGACACTACATACATGTGAAATATTTTCTGCCCATTTAAAATACTTTCCTTTCCTTCAGTCCTCACAAATAAATTAAAAGTTTACATAGACAGTGCACCTTTATAACAACCATAGCCACATAAATCAGAAAATAAGCCCTTAGCTAAAAATAGCTGTCCCTGACAGGAAGCTTCCAATATTGTGTAGCAGTAGTACTGGTTTTCATAAAAAGGAATTACTTCATTTAGTCATAAAATATAATATATATTATTTTCTTTAAAAGACAACAATTATTGTGTGGAAGGGCTTTTTTGTGGGGACATACCAACCAGAAATTAAGCTTCATGGATGATTGCTACTCCTGTGGAATCTTGAAGCAGAAAGAAAGTACTGAAGATCTCTTTAACAGCTGATTTTTTTCCTCTGGCCTGTCCAATTAGCAGTCAGAGTGAAGGTGTAGGAGATATTCAGGGCTTTGTGAAGGTGACAGGTTAATATATCCTAGGCATTTAAAATAATTTAACCAAACAGCTATTGCAACAGTAAGAATGATGAACATAGTTCATTTAACAGCATTGCTCATTATCCTATATTTTCTTTTTAAAAGTAAAATAATTTAGGTAACTATCTTGAGTCTGGACATCTGGATATGCTCCTTCCAGCATTGCCAGATGCAATTCCTTTCTCCTGAATAGATATTTAGCAGCTGACATTAAATACAGATATGTATTTCACCTTAGTCTTGAAGTCTGCAATGAAACTATCTAAAACCATTACAGGGTCTAGTGGAAGGTGAATATAAGTTGGAATAAGGCATGTTTATTTTGACAGGTGTCCAAGTCAAGATTGTTAATGACAATAAAGATGGTGATTTCTCTAAATTCCAGTGATCTTCTGGAAACAAGTTATTTTAACTGGAAAAATATCACTAGAGAAAGAGACAGAAACTATTTATGTAATTGAAAACAATCTGTATGCCTAAAGAGATTCAAAACGTGTATTAGTGAATACAATCAGTAAGCAGTCACTTGTAGCGGGGTTAGATTATCTGGGATGGTAAAGTTTTTTGTATAGGTTTATGAAATGCATGCACGAGATAAAGCAAATTCCTGTTAAGGCTTGAAAAGCTTTTTGCTGCAATCCCCTAAACAGATGAGTAGTTTTCATGCAGAAAGTGAGTGGTCTGAGGAATAATTTGTGTCCACTACAGTTTCACTCACCAACAGCCAAGGCACTGACGAGGCCCACTTAGTTATTTCCATCCTAGAATCATCCAGTAATTTAGCATCAGACAGTTACAGACTCTGCCAAGAAATTTAGATTGAGATTAACTAATCTTAAAAGATCTCTATAGAATTATTATGCTTTATAGCCTCTTCTGCAATATGAAAATTACCAATTAAACCCACCTTCTATAACATTTATTCTACCATCACATCCTTTCAACCTTACTATATGGGTCTCCTATCTTCACCAATCTCCACAACTCTTTGCAGCACAAACTGCAGTCCTGTTATTAAAATATTGGAAAATTCACATCAGCCCAACCAAATTGCACTCACCATCGCCAGGCCACTAGAGAACTAAACTGGATAAAATTTGCACATTACCTACATTACACACAACTTACCATTGCCCATAAACTCATTTATAAACCCGAGTATTGCCCTTCCCTCAAAAATATCATTGAACCTTATGTCCCATCCAAAAATCTAGGCTCTAACAACAAACATCTACTTAAATTATCAAAACCCAGTAAAAGAGCAGGTAGCTGCCTCTATTCCCATTCCATAACTAAGTTGTGGAACGCCCTCCCATCATCAGTTACAGAATTAGACAACATAATTTCCTTTAAAAGAAAACTAAAACATCTCACTGATAAGCCCAGCAGCACATGCAACACATATCCATAGCCTCCTTAATCTAGCAAAACTGTTTCACATTTATTTTATTTAACATTTGTTGACCGGGATAGTCTGACTGGATACATGTCCATTTTCAGCGTTGTCCTGGAGAGAAAAGCTCCAATAGTACATACAGAAAAACATTAAAACAGTTGTAGTCTATCATAGCTCAAGCTTATATGGTTACAGACAATCACATAGCAAATATACTTAGGCATATGTAAGTTATCCCTAATCTTTACTATCCTAGTCGACACATCTATACAACTATCTTAACACATTTTCTCTTCTCTGTCACTTTCTACTTTTAATACTACCATTAAATACATGCCACCTATAGTCTACATATTCCCACCAGCTAGCTATAAGATTCTAACTATATCTATCATACCATTAAGTTTAACTCTCTAATTCTACCTTCCCACTACATTTCTTACTCCCCCCCAAAAAATGAGCTTTATTGTTAAATATTTCTAACCGTATAATTTTCCTGCATGCTAATGTTCCATTGTTACTGTATTGTGCCTTTTTACAATATATGTGCTGTTTAGATAGTTTTCTGTATTATTTCACTTGCGTTATAAGTAATTGTTTCCTTACAAATTCATGTAATGATTTTCATGTAACTTGGAGCTTTTCTCCTCAGGCCTCCAGTGAAAATGGTTCTCAAGCCCAGTGGACTTTCCTGGTCAATAAATGCCAATATATATATATATATATATATATATATATATATATATATATATACCTCAACATCATCTCTGTCAGTTAACCTCGAACAACGTATAATTTTGCCCTTGACAATGTTATTAAAAACATGTGTCGGATGCATACAGGTCCTGTGTAAATAGGACGGACGATGAAATTCTTTAATATATCTATCTGTATGCAAAGAACCACTTTCATCAATAGTAATCAAAATATCCAGGAAATGAATGTGAGTCTCAGGGCAATCACCAGTGAATGTCAAAAACTCACTGCTGCTATTCAGTTGCTCAACTAATCTCTGTAGTTCACATCTGCTACCTTATGTCAACATCTGTCCTATTTACATAGGACCAGTATGCATCCGACACATGTTTTTAATAACATTGTCAAGGGCCAAATTATGCGTTTTTCGAGGTTAACTGACAGAGATATTCATCTGCATGAGGACATCAAACATATTACATCTGATTTTGTTAACAGAGGCTATGATAGAAGTGGTCAATAATATATCTTGTGAAGTACATAAGATGAGGAAAACTAGGGCTAGGCCGTATTTTTCTGAGCCCAATACAGCCAGCCATATGATGAATAGGACAATGAATAAGACACCTTTTATTTTTTCCTATACCAGATATCATGCTATGATCAGGAATGTTTTACAACGAAATTGGAATATACTACGTACAGACGATCAAGTAGTTCAAATAGTGGAAAGTCTTTATATTTCATTTAAAAATACTAAGATTCTGAAAAGAAGGTTATGCTATCCTAAAAGTGAGACACATGAAATGAGATTTGGTATGGGTATGGAGACCAGTAAATGTGGAAGCTGTAATTTCTGCACGTTTATACATGAAGATATAGAGTTTAAGCACCCCAATACTAATAAAGTACATAATTTTGACATCAATGCTGACTGTAATAGTAAAAATCTTATATATTTAGCCCAGTGTATTATGTTTTCTTCCATTTATATAGGGAAGACGAATAGACACCTTTGTGAACGAATTTGCGACCATATGTATTGTTATAGGCAAAGGCATATGTGCAGTGCCTTAGCAAAGCAGGCTATTCAGAATGATGACAGCCATCAGTTTAGATTTTGAGTGTTAGAGTTAATATAGGATGATGAGAGGTTGGGAGATGTATCTAATAGAACCGAGACAAAGGAACTTTCATGGATTGTTAGGCTTAGTGCCCATTTGGGTAAGGGGCTAAATGACCATATAGCTATTACAGAAAAACTGAGAAGTAGGAGACTTAGGAAATAATGTAGATTTTATTTGAGTCATCATGTATTTTTACAATGTTTTTTAATATATTTCTGGGTTATATTTTAAATGTGTAAATACATCTTTAAATGTGTAAATGTATGATTGGTTAGTTTGAATTTGAGTATAAAAGGAAATGACCTCATTTGATCAGTTAGGTCTGATGAAGCAAGTTTATTTGTGAAAGCGCTTAACATTTGTACAATAAACTCAGTGGATTTTATACAAATTGTGACTCCTGCTCTTCAGCTTGCTTGTATGTTCACAAATTTACTTGCTCTGGTGACTCTTGTGTTGTTTGAATTTTACTTAATATATCACCATTCAATACGGCTGAAGATTATGTAGAGGGAACCAGCAATGCGAGTGTAAGGGTGTCAGCAGGGACTTTCAGAGGTTCCCTAGACCAGATGCTACATTTGGGAAGTAATCCTTTATTACATGAGGCAACAATTAAGAATGTGACTGATGAGTTTCTAAACCAAAATGACACACAGAAACTTTGCGAAGTGTCTAGGAAATTTGAGGACTGCCTATACCAGCTAAAGAGACTTCAATTACAGTGACAACATTTGAAAGCTTGTTTGTGTCTTTCAGCTTTTCCCGGTTAGGGGTCACCACAGCGGAACTCCGGTCTGCTAATGATTGGCAGTAGAGTTTTACGTGCTGGCTTGACGGGCCTAACGCACAACCTTCAACGAAGGAACGCCCATTCACGCATGTCACCACACAGAAGACACTCTAACTGAGAATTGAACGGGCAACGTCTAATTGTGAGATGACAACACTACCGCAGCACCACCACCGCAGTTATACAACATTTGAAGGCTTGTAGTACTCTTAAAATCATTCTTCGGGGGCTTAGAGTACTTACAATGCCAACATATGGAGAATCTCAGCCAGAATTGCTGGCTAAATGGCAACAGATAAAGCTTGAAACCAGTTTTGCCAACATGCGCCTGCTAAATGAACATTTTTTACCTGTTGAGGTATAGCTTACAAATGAGGTTGAGTTGTGCTATACCCAGGTGGAGATCTACTGGGTCCTGAAAATGCTGACTCCTACCTTACTGGTACACTTGATAATGTTAAAATATAGGACCGTAAGCTTATTCTACTGAAAAAGCAAAAAATAGAGAGAGATACACAAGATTTAGAATTGGGTCATGTATTTATGTGGCCATGGAGGACTGAGGTGAATACTCGGAACTCCGGACAATCATTGCATGCAGCCAAGCAAGGGCGAGGGAACAGAACTATTATTTCATCATCGATTTCCACTTTATCTAAAACTGATGGTCAGTCAAGATTTGAGAACACTGCTCCTGTAATTGGAACATCCAAGGAGGCGGATTTTTCTGATGCTAATCGAGCATCTGGTGCAGGCGCACTGTTGGTTAGTTCACCTGTCAATCATACAAATGTCTCAGTGTATGAGACACCTTCCGCTGATTGTGGATTTCCACCATTGACTGGTGTTGGTAATAATCTTGAAGTTGGAAGGAAAACTTCGAACAGTTGTTTGGAACCTGTTGTTCGACCCAAGAACAATGGGACTAATATTCAGCAGCCTTTTTTACTATTCCCCATCAGATCCAAACGAAAACATCAATACGGTCACCGGAGCAGCGAGAGTGCCACAAAAGGAAGCAAGAGAACCCCAACAATTTCAACAATGGCAATACGATAAGAACAATGTGGGAGAAATGAGAGATGATTTCATTTGGAACATCTCTAAAAGGTACATTTCTGAATTTGAACGCAACGTTTTGAATAAAGAGTTGTCCTTTATTCCTACTACTTCTGCTAATGTTGCTGACACTTTAATTGATTTTAAGTTAGCATTGAGGAATGTGGAACTTAAATTAATGTTTAAACATGAAGCATTGAATGACAATGTTGACCTAGGTAGAGGTATGTTGTTTAAAAACCTAGTTTATACAGTCCACAATTTAATTAAACTCTAGACATGTTCTATAAAGTGTGTGAGGCTGAGTTTTATAATTATTTTGATAAACAGCATAGGTGTATGAAAAGAATGCCTGATAACCTTACTGAATATAAGAGATCTGCTCTTGAAGTGTTAGAACATGATACCAGTATTGTTATTAGACCTGCTGACAAGGGGGGACAGATTATTGTTATGGATAGTATGTTTTATTATGATTCTATTCTTGTCATGTTGGGTGATAGAAATGTATATCATGACATTAAGTTAAATGATATCCATGAAATTACTATGAAAGTGACTAGCAACTTGTTAGAGCTTGCAAATCAGGGGATTACTACTAAAGATTTATTCAGTTATTTTATCGTTGAGAAACCATTAATACCAACTTTGCAAGGACTTCCTAAAGTCCATAATGATCCTCAAAGACCTCCTTTTAGGCCGATAGTGGCCAGTGGGGGATGGCTTACTGAACCACTTAGTATTTATATTGAGAAGCAATTAAGACTTATACTTGAGCATCATCCCTACATTTTACGTGACACTAAACAAATGCTTCAAGAGCTTTACATGTTTAATAATGATACAAAGTTGCAAAAGATATTTTATTGTCGACATATGATGTTACCTCATTATTTACCATTATTCCTAATAATATCGGAATTTGTATTATTAGGAGTTTATTAACGAGGTGTAGTGTATATACTAGAAAACATATTGATTTATTATGTGAGCTACTCAATATTGTTCTACATAACAATGTGTTCCTATTCAATGGGAAATATTACCATCAGTTGTTGGGCATAGCTATGGGCACTCCTTGTGCCATTAGCTACGCCAACATGGTGATGGGTGACAAATAATTTGATTTCTCACCCTCTAGCGGAGAAACATCTAGTATTATATAAGAGGTTTGTGGATGACCTCTGTCTATTTTGGAAAGGTAGCAGATGTGAACTAGAGAGATTAGTTGAGCATCTGAATAGCAGAAGTGCGTTTTTGACATTCACTGGTGAATGCTCTGAGACTCGCATTCATTTCCTGGATATTTTGATTAGTATTGATGAAAGTGGTTCTTTGCATGCAGATAGATATATTAAGGAATGTCATCGTCCGTCCTAATTACATAGGACCAGTATGAATCCCTCACATGTTTTTAATAACATTGTCAAGGGCCAAATTATGCGTTGCTCGAGGTTAACTGACAGAGATAGTCATCTGCAAGAGGACATCAAACATATTACATCTGATTTTGTTAACAGAGGCTATGATAGAAGTGAAGTCAATAATATATCTTGTGAAGTACATAAGATGAGGAAAACTAGGGCTAGGCTGTATTTTTCCGAGCCCAATGCAGCTAGCCATATGGTGAATAGGACAATGACTAAGACACCTTTTATTTTTTCCTATACCAGAGATCATGCTATGATCAGGAATGTTTTACAACGAAATTGGAATATACTACGTACAGACGATCAAATAGTTCTAATAGTGGGGGAAAGACCTTATATTTCATTTAAAAATACTAAGAATCTGAAAATAAGTTTATGCCATCCTAAAAGTGAGATACATGAAATAAGATTTGGTATGGGTATGGGGACCACTAAATGTGGAAGCTGTAATTTCTGCACCTTTATACATGAAGATATAGAGTTTAAGCACCCCAATACTAATAAAGTATACAATTTTGACATCAATGCTGACTGTAACAGTAAAAATCGTATATATTTAGCCCAGTGTATTATCTTTTCCTTCTTTTTATATAGGGAAGATGAATAGACGCCTTTGTGAACGAATTCGCGACCATATGTATTGTTACAGGCGAGGGCATATGTACAGTGCCTTAGCAAAGCACATTATTGAGAATGATGATAGCGATCAGTTTAGATTTCGAGTGTTAGAGTTAATATAGGATGATGAGAGGTTGGGAGACATATCTAATAGAACCGAGACAAAGGAACTTTCATGGATTGTTAGGCTTAGTGCCCACTTGGTAAGGGGCTAAATGACCATATAGCTATTACAAAAAACTGAGAAGTAGGAGACTTAGGAAATAATGTAGATTTTATTTGAGTCATCATATATTTTTACAATGTTTTTTAATATATTTCTGGGTTACATTTTAAATGTGTAAATACATCTTTAAATGTGTAAATGTATGATTGGTTAGTTTGAATTTAATTGAGTATAAAAGGAAATGACCTCATTTGATTAGTTAGGTCTGATGAAGCAAATTTATTTGTGAAAGCGCTTACCATTTATGCAATAAACTCGGTGGATTTTATACAAATTGCGACTCCTGCTCTTCAGCTTGCTTGTTTGTTCGTAAATATATATGTATGTATGTATGTATGTATGTATGTATGTATGTATGTATATATATATATATATATATTTGGGGGCACAGCCCCCTACTTGGGTGGGTTTCATTTGGCTAGTTGTGAGTTCTGATGTGCCGCGGGGAAATTGTTTAATTGCCATTGGAAAACTCAATGAATCGCAGAAGTGATTTTTCACTGAATACGGGTCGACAAGAGGTGTTCACTGGAAATAATGTTCATTGAACTAATACAGACCCTTTGTATACATAGCAAAACTATTTAATGTCTTCCCCTAAACCTTTTACCCAATTTTGTCTCATTTGTCTCCTCTTTCCTTCTCAGCACTATTAGTGCTCTAAACACTTTAGTGACTAGTCCTAATGGCAAAGGAAAACACAACTAATCTTTATTAATACTCTTAACAATACCAGGAACATTCTCCTCAGGAAGGCATTTAATACCAATTCTAACACAATTCTCAAAATGCTTCATATTCCAGCCTCAAAATTATTAAAACTAAGTTTGATTCTACATGTAAAGATATCACCATGTCTCTGTTGTCCATATAGTATCAACCTAATACTTTTTCTATAGCTTTGAACTGTCTTCACCTATAAGGCCCATATTACATTGCCAAAAAGGCAAAATAATATTTTTCAGGTGTTTGTCATTTAGGAATTGTTTTACCTTTCATCATGTGGGGATACTGTCATTCAAACGTAGGACCATTGAGGAAATCTTTGAAAAGCTTCATCATGTTTACCTGCTAGAATAGCAAATCATTTTCACTTAGCGTTATGCCATCTAATCTAAAATAAGTACATAATCTTTATTTGAGCTACTTTATTATACAGATGTGGGCATAAAACATCGTATCTTCCCTATTTTCTTTCCACCAACTTTTTGGCATTAAACTCTTGGTTTACCATCATTCTAAACAAAGTCTGCCATCATATTTTTAATAGAACTCAGAAAGTAGCCTCCTAGAAATGAAGAGATGTCTGAGTAAAGCAATAACTGTAGCACAAAAGTTCATTTTTTATATTCTCTGATTAAACTCCACTCATATCATTTTTTACATTTTAAAGTCAACCTTTAACTTTTTCATTATCACTTCCTGTGGCTTACAACTAAGTCTTGCATGGAATCACTGACTGACAAAATTCCAAGTATTTAACAGGAGATGCTTCCCTCAGTACTCCATTTTCTTGACTTCAGTGTTCACAGTGGTGCATAATTAAAAGCAATGCCTCTATGCATCATTATTTGAATTTCAAATCCATAAAAGTGTCAGAATTTTTTCAGAATTATAACCTGGTTATGTTTTGACAAATGTAGCAATATGCAACCATGAAAAGAGTTGAAGTTTTTCTTATTCACTCACATATAATATCCCCTTATAATGGATTTCTAAACCGTAGTAGCAACTTGCACCAAACATAATGCAACTGAAAATTATAAAACTGGAGATTACTTATGGGTTTGCAGTGTCCTGTTTTCAGTATATTATCAAATGTCTTCCACCCCCATATGCAAACACAAGTGCACATCAGTCATTTTCAATTAACATTGCAAACATTTGCCAAATGCATTACAGCAATGGAATTATAACTTTCATTATGTATGTATGTATATATATATATATATATATATATATATATATATATATATATATATATATATATATATAATTATTTATATATGTGTGTGTAGAGAGGGAGAGATAAAGGCCTGTAGGAGTATAGACTTATGCATCCTTACTTTAAGTTGGGAAAAATCACTAAAATGGCTTCTTTCTGTGGTAGGGGTAAGTACGCTTATTCATATTACTTAGATGTCTGGCCCAATGGTTTTGATAAACAGAGACAGACAGTAATGCCCAAATTAACATACCCCAATCTCTAGAAACTTCCCATCTAACATTCTTTCTTCCTAATAAACGTCCATGATACATAGGGTCACAACTGGGTTGGATTGCACCTTGGTGGTCAGTATATAACTATGAACCTATGAACTTCCTTAAACAAATCCAGAAAACAGGGAACCATTTTTTTTCCTAACTGTGTTGTTAAACCTTTTTAGTAAATTGTTGCATAGGGTTTTGCCATATACTTGTCCTTTCAATACCTGACAGATTTTTTTCTACAGTTATTAGGCTTTCAGTTAATTTGTCTGACTCTCCAATATCTTTGTTACCTCAGCATCTCACAGATAATTTTGTATGTCCTTGTCACAATCATTATCTATATACTACGTAGGAATCAGATTTTTACAATGGCTCTTAAATATCTCTACTGCCACAACTGGGCCTGTGATTATAGAGTGCTTCATTGCTGGTCATAAAATAGCAACCTTTTTGTGCCCTTTGTTACTTTACTCATAGCAAAAGTGCCTTTTCATATTCAGAGTAATTATATAAAGAAATATATCTTTCAGTTACAGCATACTTCTTATATCATCTTGCTTGCTCCAGTCATCTTCATTTCACATTGTATGGCCTCCATTTTACTTATTTTCCAGCTATTCCTCAAAGCCTCCTTATTTTTACCCAGAGGCTTGCTTCACATATCACCATTTCTTTTCACATCTTTTTACCTTTTACTAGTTCTTAAGAATTGACTGACTCCTATACTATATGTACAGTGGTCATTCAAAATGGTTGCACAGTATCTTTTAGTAGTATACAGGAAACCTCCATAGTGATTCTCTAAACTAAGGGGCATAATGGTTCACAGATTTCACTCGACTGGAACATAAATGTCCATTACTTCCAGATATGTAAAACCCTTTACTACCAAGCATGAATTGTTGTGTCTTTCGGCTTTTTCCCGGTTAGGGGTCGCCACAGCGGAACTCCGGTCCGCTAATGATTGGTAGTTGATTTTTACGTGCTGAGTTACCAGCCCTGATGCACAACCTTCAACGAAGGTACGCCCATTCACGCATGTCTCCACTCAGAAGACGCTCTAGCTGAGAATCAAACCGGACAGCATCTTACTGTGAGGCGACAACGCTACCGCATCACCACAACCGCGGTTACTACCAAGCATGAATGTTTTAGCATGAATGTTTTAGCAAAATAAATACTTTTTCAAACATAGAAATTGACCTGTATTTCTTTAAGTAGTATTTAGGCCACAGGGGCCTGTGTAATACTGCACACAAATCAAACAATCCCATGAAATATACATTTTTCCCAGTCTGCCCCTAATCCTGGCAATCAGAACTGCTCTACTGAAAACACAATTTTCTGACACTTCTCGTTACATCCTCATATTCTACTGTATGCTCATATGTTTTATATGTGTAGTTCCAAGAAACATCAGGCACTTGTAGCATGTGACTGTGCAGCTGCAGACCAGTAAACCAAGCAAGAAAATAGAAAGGTTGACGTAGTGTCTTGTATAAATGACAGGTATCCAAGTAAAAGCTCACTCTCAGTTTCCATACATACAAATTTGAAATTTAATAGACATAAACTAAAAGTAAAAAATGAGAAAAGGATAAAATGTAACAGAATAAAAAATGGCCAGCATTTATAAAAGTAAAACGTCTTTAATGGAATCCAAATGTAAGTGCTTTCATGGTTACAAAGACTGTGCTTATGTTTGGATTCCATTAAAGACGTTTTACTTTTATAACTGCTGGCCATCATTTTATTCTGCTTCATTTTATGTTTTTCCTGCCAGTTGTGCTGTGGAGCAGGCTATTTATCTGGTGAATCATTGTGCAGTTGTGTGTAAAAGTAAAAAATGATTAAGTGCTTTTGGCCCTGAAAATCGGTAGGACTTCATCAGAACCAAATTCCATACATTTGAACCAGTGTAAGTAGCTTGTTGAACAAATCACGTGACATAAAATATCCAATGATATTCAGACAAATTCAACATTTATCAATACTATCCACACAGTGTAAGAAAAAAAATGGTATACTCTGCCCAAAAAACTATGCCTTACATATAACGGGAAAGAAACTTTCACAAAAATACAGCTTTTGTAATAGTATTACGGAATTGCTTTCCTTTTTCTTTCTGCGATCTTCTAGAGTTTGGATATTAGTGTTTTTTGGCAGTATAAGTGTTCAATGTGTTTACTGACAGTTTTTTAAGCATTTTCGTCATTTATACTAAAATCATATATGTATGAGCTACATTCAACCCAATGACAAGTCAACTTGTCAAACAGAAATAAAAATGCCGGTACAGATGACCAAAAAATCAGCAGATTGCATGCACCAGCTTTTTTCAGTGCAAATTTGCTATACAGTAGAGATTGTGGAATTTATCCTTTCCCCCACTGTCTTATGATCTCAGAGTGAGGGGCACAGAGGGTCCTGCCTTCTCTGTAAAAAGCATGCTTAAACTTTTTTTTCCCATTGGCTATTAATCAATGACTTGTGTTCAATTCAATTTGCAGAATACAGACGGTTTCAAGAGAGTGTACCCCCCCCCCCCGAAAAAGTACTCTGTTGAGTGATGAGTTTATTGAGTGTAGGAATGCCGACTGTTCTGTTTTGTGTAGAGGATGTGCTCTAGAGATTACTGTAAGTGGCAGTGGTTGTATGGTAATGCCAGGACTTTGGGATCTACCAAAGGTTTTCCAATTAATAATGAGTAGGTTTGTGGGGGGTGTTTGCTGGTTAGATTATTTATAAGGCAGGGGCAGGGTTAGTACACTGAGTGATGTGCTACCTCCGACTCTGTCCTCCCTTCCCTTCATTCGATAGACAAGTGAGATTTATGTATCCTTCCTTATGCTTTACTACCTCTATGTATAACAAACCTGTCCACTCAAAACAACTATGACCTTCAACTGTTCATTGATAGCATACTTGCTCTCCAAATTGCTTTGCAACTAATCATAACAAGGTTTATTTATTTATCTTTTATTTTTTGCTAAGATTCTTCTAATGTACTACAATTTCAACTAATTATGCAATGGCAATTAGATTAGAAGATAGAAAAAGTGTGACAAATAATCACACTATAGCTGGGATAAATCTCTGTCCTTACATTTTTCCACTTTGACAATTTATAACCCTCACACACACACAATTATCTTGGAAAGCTAACCAACCTGTAGCAAGCAAGTTAAATATTATATAACTACTAGCCTGCTCCCTATGTTATTATCATGCTTCATGCTGTTTAATGGTGGCTGGTGACTTCAAAGCAAAGGGGGATGGAGGAAGTCTTTGAAGGGGTAGGGGGTAACTGTAATGGAGAGGGACTCCATTAGGACAGGTCAATGACCATAACCTGGGATCAAACAATTGATTGGATTAATAACTTTCATTCACATACATTTATACACATTCATTACAACCACTACATGGACTATATACACCTCAAATGTCTGATTGCTATCAAGAAGGCCAGCCTTAACTGAAATGGAGAACTAAACAAAGTTGACGGCCTGAGGAAGGGAACCAGAGCATCGGGATAAAAACCACATAGAGACGAACAGTACACATATACTTTATACAGAAAGTATTACAACCAGAAACTCAAAAAGAGAACCAGGTATTGTGAGACAACAATGCTACTCCCTGCACCATGTGCAAATGATCAGGTATCACAGACATCCTGCCTGTACCAGTACAGTCAGTTTTTGTGTACAATGCTGATGTTTGTAATGAAAAATTTTATGAATAACTTGTTGCTTTCAGATGCACTGTAACTCCTTCAACCCCCTACCCCAGTTATTTTCATCACATACAATCCATGCCATCAATTACAACCACTTTGTTGACTATGCACGTCAAATTTCTGATTGTCATGAAAAAGGAAAAAAAAGCAGCCACGATAACGTATTCCAGATGTCTTCAAACAAATGCATGCAAATTCTACAAACTCAAAATAATGACTGCCTAATCTGAACAAATAGCAGGGACAGTCAGTTCTATTCACCAACAACCCATGTACCCAGATGAGTGTGCATCCATCAGGTATGCGACTGTAATAAAGTAACAAACAAAACATTTGTACGCAAACATTACTTTTAACCTTCCCTTACACATATGCACACTCTTACACAGATGTCTGACTGGGATAAAATGAATGAATAAATATTTAAATAACATATTTTTCAGTTTTCGTCAGAACTATACAGAGAGCGACCCATTGCAAATCCCCTGCGCACAAAAAAGTGCACGCGCGCACACACACACACATGCACACACACACGACCATCTGTTACAACCACTGGCATAACTATGACTGTATATCTCAGATGCTTACTGCGATCAAAGGAATGCATAAATACATGAATAACTGCCACATAGGAATGTATCTTTTCAGCTACTACTGTTAGAATGCAAAATGCAACAGACAGTACTGTTCAACATCTAAAGCTTAAGGATCAATCAGAAAAAAAAGATGGAAAGCAGGAACTGATAAAAACTTTATATACTTAAAAAGCTGCAGGAATAACATGCTTTTTCTGAAAGATCCATCCATCCATCCTTAACCCCATTTTGCACATGGGGTCAGGCTGAAAGATATTAAGTATGAAACACAAATGTCTGCCATTATTTATTGAATGCAATCCTCATAGAATTGCCTGAAAAAAAACATACATTGGAACAAAAATATGAGGAAAAAAATTAACATTTTGGAAAATCAGGAACTGTAGCGAGCGTCTGCCCCCCTCCCCCCCCGCACACACACACACATGAAAATATACATATGTTAAGCACACTCATGTATACACATCTACACATATCTGACCATCGGTTATATCCACTGGTACGACTGTGATTGTACATCTTAGAAGTATGATTATGATCAAATGTATAGGTATATATATATATATATATATATATATATATATATATATATATATATATATATATATACACACACATATATATACACAAGACTGCCAGACTGAAATCTGTTTTTTTACTCACTTCTGTCAAAATGTGCTGTTCAAGCCTCTGCATTCCCAATATCTTTCAAACTTTTACCTAAAGAATCAAGGAGAAAAATAAAACAATAATGAGGATAAAGGACCAAAATCAAAGACATATACTGTCCCTATATACTTAGTAAGTTGCTAGAACAGCTTTGAATTGTAATGCTTTTTTTTTCTAAAAGCCATTGAGACTGCAATTCAACATCTATCATTATTTAAAAAGACAACAATCCTCATTATTTTGCCAGAAATCATAGAGATTCAGCAAAATTTAGGGACAGTTCAGAGCATCTATGTCTCTCATTTACAGACACACACACACTTAAAATACATACCTTTTATATCCAGATAACTGGCATTCATAGGGTTAGTAACAAAAAAAAAAAAAAAACACATTGGATGATAGGAGGTTGCTAGGCTAACAGCCCCAGGTTTCTTACAAGCCTAGCCAAGTTCAACTAGTGTTCCCAAAGGTGTCTGGTTCAAGCAGACACTAAATCAGCACCTATTGCCCTGTCCAAGAGGGACAAAGGTGAATCCCAGGGGTGAATTTCTGAATACCCATCCAATCATCCAAATTACGCTTAAATAAGGCAGATGAGGGGGTTTGTTTAACATGAATAGGAAGCTTGCTCCAAAGGTGGGGCAACCTCTGTGAGCAAATCTGTCTCTCCAGCAAGTTCTGTTGATGTTGCATACCAGTTTAAGGTCCTTTGAGCGAGTGACCCATGTGCCATTTAATTTGTGAATGTGTACCATTTCCATTAAAGCTGGGTCAGAGATTGCTTTATATACAAGGCACAGGTTACCTCTGAGCAGTCTGTATAACACATTTTTATTTTTTGCTATTACCAGTAAGAGGTGGATGCTCCCCAGCAGCCAGTATCATGAGCCCCCTCTGATTCTACTAAGTGATAGATAAACCCTGCAGAAGTTTGATGAGAAACAAACACTGCATTTTCTTATCTGAGATTGTTTCACACGAAATCCCACATCTGGCCCAGTGTTTTCAATGTATCGGGAGAAATTCAGAAAAAAATGTGTCCACTGCAATGTTCAGGTTCATATTAAATAGTTCCTTGTCCAGTGCAAGTGAAATGTCTATAATCATGTAACACCAGCAACAAATTCTATTAGCAGAACTCCAGAGGTAGACCTCTTATCTGTCACTATTTTGGAGGAACATTTTTATTTTCTGCACTGATTTACACCTATAAAGGATGCTCCTATATTTTGAAGCATGTCCCCCTGTTTTCAGATGTGATTTACCCTTCACACAAGTTTCTGAATCCCTCTCATCACATACAAATTGTGAAGCTGCCAACTACACAGAAAACTACATTACATGATTAATAAACTAGTGTTGCCAATAATTTAAAGAAAGTGAACCCGCATATCTCATCTCTCTTTTTCTTCAGCAAAAATAAATGTCCTTGTAAGGTAGAATTTTGCAATGCATTTAATTGAGGTCAACAAATTTTGCACTCTGATAATGGGCTTATATTTTTCCACCATTTTGTCACTCTTTCTCTTTTTTAAATGTGTTTATGAGCAGTATTCCACATTCCTATTGGAAGTAGTAAAAGTCATGTTCTAATTGGCATTTCATTTTTATGCTAATTAGTATACCTGTCAACTGTACAGATTTTTGCAGAATGTCCAGATTTTTCTCATATTTTTGGTATGGCCCTCATAAAATTTTTGTTTTCTGGTAAATCGCTGATAAAGTATTGAGAATTAAAGTTAGAAAATAATTTCAGACTTCATTTCCTTCAGAAAATGCATGCTAATGCAAAACCACTTAGTCTGTCAACTTAGTATATTTGTAAAAGCAGTATGTAAAAAATGTCGCTATTATGGGGCCTTTGTTCCCCCATTGTTTATGGCTTTGTCCAGATTTCTTGTTTTAAGAGGCTGAGAGGTATGCTAATTAGATGTCCAGATTTTTAGCTGGATGTTTACACTTTTCAAGGGTTTGGTTCCTAATTTCAATATCTGCAGGTTTAGGGGTACTTACTGAGATACAGTGTCACCTCTAAATTGTTTCCCCATTTTAGTTTTAAAACCTAAAGTACATTACTAAGATCAAATGTATTTATTTGCTGTCACTGCTGGAGCCAAATGCTGGGAACATTGTGTTTGGCAAATAGTACGAAACATAGTCTCCTAGCCAAAATGTCTCCCAAAATCTTAGGTTCTATGAAAGCTTGGGTTCTGAATCTTTGGGACAATCAACTTAGTCCCTCTAAGCTCCCAGACCAAGGAAAGAATTACCACACCCTGCTGAAAATATAATACAGCAAGCAGCTTTCACCAAAGAGCCAAGGTGGTCACACAATATTGTACATTATCTTATGGAAGCTGCTGTCTAGGGTCTAAGGTACCTTTAGTTTGTCCCTCCTAAACAGGGCTTCTCCCAACCCTACTCAGGGATATTTACCCCTGGTTAATAACAACTGGAACAACTATTAAAACACCCCATATGTTCACAAGTTATAGCAAATTACTGCAGAAAATTGTAGTTTAAACAGAAAATCCATAAAGGTTTATTCAAACCTACTGAATTTTACAATCCCAAAATAATTTATGTAAAATCCTGGCATATAAGATAATATACTTACCTAGCTAAGCTAATGTCTAGCTGAGCTAAAGCTGACTGGTATTATCTGAGGATTGCTATAGCCCCGCTTCGTTCGCCCTCGCTACGCTCGGACTCTCTCCGCTCCCCTCCCTGCCTCCAAATTCCACCCGCCCCCACTACCTCTAAATTTATTGCCACTAAGCCACACCCACATGTGCTAGCTCCTATCTCCTTCTGCTAATTTAATTATTCCCCTTACCCCATCTCTTGTCCACCTTTGTAGTGGTACTAATCTGCTCCCAGCTGTTTCCCTCTCTTCCATTATAGTTACCCTTTTCACACTATCATCTGATAGTGCACTTCTAGGTACTTAGTTCCTCATCTCTTTAGATATGTGGTACTCCATTCTACTACCTACCCTATTAGCCCCATACCTCCTAACCTTATATGAAACCCAACCTCTCTTAGGATTCCAAGCCTCAAAGGCCCACACTAACACTCCAGAAGCTAAACATCCTAATTTTTATCACATCCATAGTACTAGGATGCATCTAACCTCATGTTCTGAATCCCCATACACCTACACCAGGAAAATTAGCCCTAAACTCAAACATTACTATAAAATTGTAAATAAATTCCTGAAACTTATCTCCAAGCTTAGACTTAGTTTATTACTTGATGAGGATATACACCACAACCCTGGCCCTGCCAACTCAGGCATGCACTCCCCTCTACCACAAACCTAAGCCTCAACCCTACAATCTCCCGGCCACCCAATTCTCTCCTAACCTGTCATCTTAACATCAGAAGCATCAATAACAAGGTGCATGAACTTCATGCACTCATTGCTGATCTATCCCCTGAGATTCTGTGCCTATCTGAGACATGGTTAAAACCTACCACTACAGAGAATGAAATACTACTCCCTGGGTATAATATACACAGGTGGGACCGTACTTCCAGAAAAGGGGGTGGGGTAGCCATACTCTACAAATCTGAGTTGATTGTATCTACGGATGTCATACAACCACCTCAGATTAACAACTTAGAGATTCTAACCACCAAACTGCAACTTAACAATAGTAAATGTATTTATATAATTTGTATGTACATTCCCCCAGGTAATAATATAGTTACACTTGAAGACACCCTGCACTGGATATCTAGCCACTACCCTCAAGAAACCTTACTTCTCGGAGACTTTAATATAGATTGGACCACCTGTTCTTCAGAATCTCCTACCACCCATATTAACTTGCACTCATTCACGCAAGTCATTAACACCCCAACTACGACAGGCAAACCCAACCAGAAAGAAAGTATACTTGATTGGGTACTTATTAATAGTCACCCTAACCTGTATACATTTGGTACCCTCCCTGATAGTCTAAGTGATCACCATCTCACATATATAATTAAGCACAAAGTAACCAATCCCAAACAACCCTTACTAAGAACTGTCAGAATTAAAAAAAAATTGACTCAACCAAATTCCAACTAGAATTAAATTCTTGCAATCGGTCTATACTAAAACATCTCCCCTTAGAAGAAGCAGTATTGTATTTTAACAAAAAATTCCTTGAGATTCTTAACTTTCATGCCCCTACTCGCTCAAAGAAAACTAAGGCAATAGCTGCACCTTGGCTTTCAAAAGAGACCAGGCTCAAAATTAATCTCAGAAATAAAGTTTGGGCTTTATGGCGAACTACTAAACTTCCTCATGATCAAATTAAATATAGGCAACTTAGGAATGAAACTAAAAAACACATACTACTTGACAAAAAACAATACTACTGCAAACTACAAACAGAAAATCAAAATCACCCTCAGAAGTTCTGGGCAGGAATAAATAATCTTCTACACCCTGGTCATTCTACTACCCCTGTCCCAGCTACCTTCACCGATAAACCATCAGAAGCAGTCTCTGACAGTTTTAACCGATTCTTTACCGAGACAATCCAAGCCCTAGCAAGCCAACTGCCTCTTAGTTCCCACAGCCTAGATAGTTCCACCCTTACAAATCTACCCTCATTTAGCTTTCAACCTGTTGCTACATCACTTATCAGCACCTTAATCAGAAAACTAAAACCCACCACACTCTCAGCTGACCAACTTCCAGCTGAATACCTACAAAAATCAGCTGATGCCATTGCCTACCCAGTGTCATTACTTATCAATCGCACTTCAGCAGAAGCAAAAATTCCTGATATCTGGAAGATATCCTATGTAATCCCTCTTCATAAAGGAGGTAGTTCCACTGAGCTCTCCAATTACAGGCCTATAGCTATACTCTCTCCTCTAGCAAAGATAATGGAAAAATGTATTCAAAAACAGTTCATGCACCACCTAATTAACAACCACCTCATGGCAGAAACCCAGCATGGCTTCAGACCTCACCATAGCACTACCGCAGCCCTACAGGTCTTCTCCAATACCATAAATTTCCATCGTAACAATAACCATATTTCATCAGCTCTATTTTTGGATCTGTCCAAAGCTTTCGATATGGTGGATCAACAACTATTAATCAACACCTTACAATCACTTTGTCTAGATCCCAAAGCCCTTCAATGGTTTAATTCCTACCTAAGTGGTAGAAAACAGGCTGTACTATGGCAGACCAAACTCTCTGCCCTGTTACCTAACACCCTGGGAGTACCACAAGGATCTATATTAGGCCCACTGTTATTCTCCATCTTCATCAATGATTTGAACATTGTCATACCTAATGTCAACTGTATCCAATATGCAGATGACTCTACACTGATTTGTTCAGGAACATCCTCTACAGAGTTACAGTTAACTACCCAGACTACCTTTAACACAATAGAAAACTGGCTTTCCAATCGTCGCCTGATACTGAATCCCAAAAAGACTAAAATGCTGTTATTCCTACCAACACAGGAATAGCGCCATTAACTTTACCATCAAAGCAAAGGATGGCACAATAATCTCACCAGACCATTCTACAAAACTACTAGGTGTCACTATCGACACTAACTTAAAATTTGACCTACATGTCAACCAATTGATCAAAACCATCAATAAAAAACTAGGCTCATTGTATAGAATAAAAAGCTTCCTGACTCCCCCAGCCAAAGTTGCCATTGCTCGATCTCACCTTCTCTCTACTCTCCTGTACGCATCGCCTCTTCTCCATAATACTAATAAGACTGTCCTGAACAAAATCACTATCTGTTATAATCACATCGCCAGATTTGCTACTGGGCTGCCTTTCAGGACACATCATTGCATCAATCTAATTCAGCTTGGATGGCTCGAACTACCTAGTCTAATACTATATAACCAGCTAGTTATGACCCACAAAATTATATACAACTCTGAAAATACCCCTGCACTCAAAAATCTGGTCACCCTGTGTAACAACCCTAGACCATTGTGTTCTTCCAGCAGACTCCTTATCCAGACAAGTAAAACTAATAACTTAGCCGGCGACTCTCTCTTTACTAACTCTGTAGGCAGAACATGGAACCTACTACCTCCTGAGATTACCTCACTCTCTTCTCTAGGTCATTTCAAGCTAAACTCAAACTACACCTAGGGTCAAAATGGACTTGCTATTGTGTTCCTCCATTCATGGGTTTTTACTCTTTTTTGTAATAATTCCTTCCTTCTATTATACAGCTTGTTTATGGCCAGGGTCCACCAGACTGGTTTCCTTTTTTTGCAGGAATTGGTCTTGGTTTTGTTTGGAATAGCACAGTCCATGCACTCATGTAAGTGCTTGTAGAGTGCTTTTGTGTAGGCTACAGCAGATTCGACCAAGTTGTCATTCTGCATGGGGGTGAAGTTTGCCACCTCTGTTTTAAGCAGCATAAAGTTTGCTTTGGAGAAGTTTTTCACGGTGGTTTCCTTGGGGGGGGTGTGTTATTTGGATATCAAGGGTGATGGGTTTATGGTCTGATCTAACCAATGAGGGATTTACTTTGGGTGTGGAGCACTTGTCCCTCATGTTGGTGATGACAAGGTCCAGTATATTGTTGCCCCTTGTAGGGCTGTTGATAAGCTGGTCCATGGCATTTGAGTTAATATATTCCAGGAAGCATTGAGCAAAGGTATTAGTGCTAGCGTAGTTTTCCCAGTTGATGTTTGGGTAATTGAAATCACCCAGTATTAGGGTGTTTGATTGGACCCTCATGTTTTTCAGTACCTCAAGGAATGAGGAGTGGGGCCTTGGGGCAGGGATGGTGATCTGTAGCAAACTACAGTCTGGATTGCAGTTTTGCCAATTGTCAGTTGCACTTGGGTGATCTCTGATGCATCATACTTTGTAACTAGTCTGGAGGTGTGGTTATCCTTGATGAATATGGATACGCCTTAGATAAAGCAGGACAACGTGAACTGTATGTGCCCCCCACAAAGCCCAGTAGTCCTGGGTCAATAAGCTACTCTCCCGACTGATGTCCAGTTGCCCAGCTTGCGTTACCTGGCATACCACTGTTGAATGAAAGCTGGATGTAAAAACAATCAACCTGCCAAATATGAACTAAGAATTGCTACACTCATTGCAGGTTCATTGATAGGACAGAACATGGAAGTGGATGACATGATGGTATGGAGGAAGCTGGACATCCTATGAATCCAAGAGACAAGATGGAATGGCAGTGGGATCCAGAGTCTTCTACTCAGGAGGAGAACAAGCTAGAAATGTTGTGGGAATTGTAGTGAGAGAAAGGCTTCAGAAGTCAGTGAGGGATATCATCAGAATTAATGACAGATTCATGAAATCAGAATCAAATGTAATTGTAGAACAGTATTCATAATGTCAGCCTATGCCCCGCAGCAGGATTGTGAAAGTGAGGAAGAGAGTGCATTCATACAGCAGTTGGAGGACGTATTAGATAAAGCAGGACAACATGAACTGGTACTGATAATGGGTGACTTGAAAGCACATATAAAGAGACATACAGAACAGGATATGAAGACTGCCTTGGTCCACATGGGTGGGGCAACTAGAATTAACTTTTGTCTAGCAAATAGCTTGACAGTAGCAAACACGTGGTTCAGAAAGAGAGGCAGTCACAAGATGATATACAAGATGGCCCAACATGCAACTCAGGTGGACTTTCACCTACTAAGAGAAGAGGGTACTGGGGTACAATCAGTGATTGCAAAGTAATTCCCAGTGAAAGTCAGTCCACAACATAAACCACGGGTTGCCACAATCGGGGCAAGCAGTGGTCAGAGAAGGCTCCAAGGTCAACAGAGACCAGTCTGAAGAACTGGAAGTTGACTGGAGAGAAAAGTACAACAGGTCAAGGATTTACATGGGTCTAGTACCTCAAGAAATGGAGGAAATAGGGGGAGCTGAAAAAGAATAACAGCATCTCAAATCCGCATGTGAGAGGACTACAGAGCAGATATGTGGCCGAGCCAGGTATGAAAATAAGGTACATAAGAAAAGTTGGTGGTGGAAGGCAGAAGTCAAGGAAGTTATCAAAAGAAAGAAGGAATGCAGGAAAAAGTGGGAGATAGTAAACACGAACCAGGCTAGAAAGGAATACTGGTTTGCTGCAAGTGACGGAAATGAAGTGCCTGAGATGGGTAATAGGATGCACACTTTGGGACAGATGAAAAAATGAGGACATAAGAGCAGAAGCCAAAGTAGCTCCAATTGCAGTAAAGATGAAAGAGAGCAAATTAGGGTGGTCCGGGCACATGTGCAGAAAAGCAGAAGACAATCTGATGAAGATGATTTGGGACAGACTGGAAGAAGGTAAGAGGAAATGAGGGCATCCAGCAAAGAGGTGGATGGATTGTAGGAGAGAGAATCTGCGACAGTCAGGCATGAGTGTCGAAGAAGGCAGGAGTGTACCATTGAATTGAGAGAGATGACAACAGTTAACACAACACCCTGGCACCATGTAGAAAAATGGGAAAAGGGGGTTGATTGATAATGATAATGATTTAGAGGAATGGATATGCTTGATATGACTACTTTTCCTCACATACATTTTTGACAGATTAAATTATGATTGTAGCAAACCAGGATATGGGCGTAGTGTTGCAGAATGATTGGAAGCTGTGTGGCCTTCATAGGTGCTTCCAAGGTGTCATGAGCAATCAGAGAAAGAAAAGAATAATTACTGGAATGTAGTGGGTGACAGTTTGTGGTTCTATATAGAGAAGAATATTTTGTCTTAGCCAATTAGTGGATACTTGATATATTTAGGTGTCATGGTCTGGTGATGCTTAACATGAAAAAAATATAGACTAAGTTTTGTTTTCTCTATTTACATAGGAGCAGAAGGGTGCAGTGCTGATATGAGAATTCTGGAGGGGCATGTATAGGAGAAGGTGGATTGATGTAGGTTTTAGTGGGAAATGTGCAGAAATAACTGAAAGGGCTTAGACTACAAATCTCTGTGATGTTAAAAATGAATCGAAACAGTTGGTGAACTACTGACTGAACTGTTCATGTTAAGACTGGTAGGTGTTAAGTGTTCTCTTAAACAAAAAATTGGTTTAGAAAAGAACCAGGAAGCTTTAAGCCTTTTTATCTCACTTCTAGCTTAAGTAAAGTGATAGAAATATTTTCTAGTGTAGAATTCTAAATATTAGATGCCACTTGTCAATTTTTTTGTGTTCTTTGTCTTAACCGTAATACTTAATCAATCTGTTTGATTAGTCAGCACTGAAACATACAGGGTGCTTAATGGTTATGGTACATTTGTAACTGGTAAGACTTTTGGTAGTTTTCCTAACAGAAAGCTGGTAAGAAATTAAGGTGTGGAGAAGAAACTGAATGGAAACAAAAATGTAGTATTTTATGTGTACTTGGGTGGAACACTGTAAATCACTTAACTCTTAGACCCTCATCATTTCAGGTTTGACAAAGGTTGGTCCTGCCTCTTTATCCAGTGTATCTATCCAAGGCCAGCATTGCATTTTGGCTTAGAGGATATCTGGCTATGGAAAGGAAGAAGACTAGGATAATTGTACCATTTTCTATAGATGCATAGGAATTGATGACAAACTTCTAAATATGAATATAAATACTTACATTGTGTGATGAATAGCTAAGTAGTTGTCTAATGAAATCCATGTGATTAGAATAAAAATTCCCACTGGTATACAGCTAGGATCATTGTTGGGCCCTCTCCTGTTTAGCATGCATTTCACAGACCTTTAGGCCTACACTCCTGACCTATGTTTATCTAAGTTTGCAGATGACTGTAAATTTGCTGTTGTAATTCAATCTTTCATTAACTCATAATTTCTCCAACATGGGTTGGACCATGTTAAGAACTGGTACAAGTACAATGGTTTTGAACCAAGTGTGAAAAAATATAGCATACTTCATTTTGGTAACATTTTTATCTACCATATAGATGACACAACTCAGTCAGTCCCTCTTGCAAGGAATTTAGGCACTTCAATAATTCTTTACCATTTTACCATCATATCTGCAGTAGTAGACAGTCTTTTGCTGGCACATCTAATTTTCAGACTAAAGGCATCTGTACTAGATACAGAGTAAACTTAATTCCCCTTTACTTGTATCTCATCAGACACATTACTGACTATAAAGTACCTTTTGACATGTACTTATCCAACCCCATTACTGAATTTGGTAGACCTCACAGATGTATAACAAAAAATATCAGTAGCTTGAAAAATCTTATCAGGACATATTAGTGGTCTGTTCTTCTTTTTTCAGCTAGTTCCCTATTGAAATACTGGCACTCATAATGCTGAGTGACGACAGAATGAAAAAAAGATGGAAAATCCAGAAGAAAAGCAAATCTCAAAAACTGCTGTTTTCCTTTAAAAATTTTTTTTCCCATGGTGGGGCAAGCCTCCTGTACACTTGACGTGGGATGCAAGCCTCCACATCCTCTGATCGTATATATATATATATATATATATATATATATATATATATATATATATTAACTCTGACAGTAGCATACCTCAGACAAAAGGGAAAATTCCAGGAAATTACCATCTTGGATTTGGCATATGTAAGTCTGTTTTTTTTGGCCATTTGGTTTCTGTGTTTTGGGGCTCACTCTGCTAGGGCCTGACATTTCAAATGCTTAGCTACTCAGTCTCTTGTGGACTCCTCTATTGAGATCTGTATTAAGACTTTTGAGGCTTGAAAGAACCCTCCTTTTATAACATCCTATTTCCAGACAGAAAAAATAGCACTTCACATACCTGGTGAAAGGGATGACATCTTCATGAAGAAATAAATATGACACTCTGGCATGAGAGATTCATATCTTGATATATCCCTCACCTCCAAAGCAAACTTCTACAAGTCAAGAAGATTAGCACCCTTGCCATATTCAAGGTAAACCTAGATAATTAGATGGGCAGCCTCAAATCCTTCCTGCTATACCTTGTCTCGCCCTTCTTGAGGTTGTAAGGCCTTTTGAATAAGAATGTTTGGCCAAGATTAGTAGCCTGATTGGTTTCTACTAATGTATGAATCTAGCTTGAAAAGAAAAAGACCCGAGTATGATATTATTTGTCTGAAGATCAGACATAGCCCCAAGAATGACAGAGAAGAGATTTTAAAGATGGCTGTGCTTGTTTTGGCTTAGTTTATTTCCTTCTTGCTGGTAGTCCCATAAAGGCAGGACTTTCCATTTCTATTGTGTTTGACCACTCTGGGGGCATTATATAAAACAAGCAGATTACTTATATCAGTTAATAACAGGTAAAGTCAGATAGTATAATGTCAAGTGCACAGCACTTAGTATTATTAACTGATTTATACCATGTCAGAAAAATAAACCCTGCACCTAAAAAATTAGGGCAAAGTCACCATGTTAGTAGTAAAAACTGCTCCATCAGTTTAAATAAGCCACCCTATAATTGAGGCAGATTAGAAATGTGCTAAAGCAGTAGATGAAGCATTATGATAAAAAGAATTGCAAAATGAGCATAGTAGAAGCACTCGCATACAGTATAGAATACCAGCACTGCAGTTAACAGTTGTGGGCATAGCCAGAAAACAACAGCAATCTATGCTGTTTATATTGAAAACAAAAATTACCACATAGTCTATGTCCAGCCATCTTTGGATCTAAAAGCTTGTTTGTACTGCTAACTGTACCAACTGAAAGTTCTAGTATAATTAGCTAGAATGATCTATTAGAAACAGTTTTTGTGAAGTAAGACAAAAGTCAGTGGAAAAAAGCAGTGTGTCACTGCAGGTTTATATAGACCACAGCACTTGAAGGAAGAGGCTTAGCAGTTCGAGTCTGAATAAAGGCCTATGTGCTTAAGCTCAAACTCTTCTTGGAGCTTGGGTTTGATCCATGCATGGACTGTAGAAAATGATGCATGAGATACTGGTGAGGCCACCAATACTCATCCACATGATGGTATTAGTTTATATGACATGGGTTGCCTTTAAAGTTAAAACAGATTCCTTTGTTTGTATCCCATGGCCATTTGTTAGCTGATTGGGCATAATCCTTTGTTAGGATATCTTACAGAACTTCAATTAAGGGCATTAAAAACTCAAAGTCAAGCACAAACCCCAACTGGCTCAAAGCCTGTGAACATTTTGAATTTCACATTGATTATCTGACTGACTTTGAGGTAATTAGCAGTCACATCATAAACACCAACATTCTTAATTTCCAGTACTCTCCATTGGTGGCTGACAGTCTAATGATCTATGAGAATTCTAAAGTGGAAGAAGAAGCTCCTTGGCATTTGAGTTGGAATGGTGACTTAAGATGAAGTACATACTTTACTTGGGTCTGAAGTTTGATCCACATTCAGACTGTAGGAAATGATCCAGAAGGAATTTGGAAGTCAAGCTTCTAACTCCTAAAGAGGATCTATCGGTCAGGTAGAAAGACTCCAAAGGGTTTATACACATTATGTTGCTTATGTCAAAAATCAGTCATAATCTCACTAACTTGGAAAACTCAACTATAAAAGGGAAACTGGATTGGCTTAAAATGGCCCAGGAAGTTAGCCTAGTACTTACCTATGAACATTTCTTAGATCAGATTTTTTTAATTTCTTTTTGGTACCCATTTAAACATAGTCTTCAGATGACCCCCGTTCCTAGTACCAACCTAAATGCCATGTAGCCAAACTTGTTTCTTACTCATTGACTTACTCTGGTGTCACTAGGGCTCCTCATGGTTACTAAGGGTAAAACAGGGGCCAAGCTGTGTGTTCTTTTGTATGCCCTGCTCACTGCCTGCTCCCGTCTTCCTCATTATTTGATTTGTCCAAGGGACAGTCACCTCTATGGAACACACCTTCCCTAAGGAAGCATCCTTAATTAGCACCCTCTCACTTAGGACAGTAACGTCCATCTCTTCCTGTTGCTCTGTCAGTTGCCCCAAGCCACTGACTGGGCTGTAGTTAAAACTTTACCCTTTTATCCTACTAGAGTGGCTAAACACATCTGATGATATAGTTCATCTCTTATTATTAAGATCAAGAAAACAAGACAGGAAAGCTTTGAATCAAAAATTCCCAGATAGTCAAATCAACTTATAATAAAGATAAGGTGAAAAGTAAATTTTTCAGTGTTTAAAAGGAATTCAGTTTGGTTTAGTAAGGATAGTAAGCATTAAGGCTGGTGTGATGCTAAGCTTCTAGGTTACTTTCAGCCCAGAATATTGTAGTTAATCTGTGGTCCTATATATGTCGGATGTTTTAGTATCTATGCTTTTAGTGCAAACAAGTTTTTTTTTTCTCTCAGTTTGTACAGTTTCTCTCAATTTGTACATTCACAAATTTTAATCTCAGATGTACACAACAGGAAAATGACACGGAGTCTCGCTCTTTTTCTTTCCTCTTCACTTAAACAGTGTTTCTCATTTTCCTTCTTAAATAAGTTGCTGTTTCTATTTAATTTCTCCTAATATAAATGAATAACAACCCTGTACGAGTTTGTTTGTATTCTTTGATTTATCAGCTCTCTTCCTGCTACTGCTGTAGTAATCAGGTATTTTATTTTACGTCCAGTAACTAACTTAGACTGTTGCAGACTGCAGTTTTATACCTAACATATTTGGTGACTGTCATTTGTTCTATAAAATCAGTTTTTACAAAAAAAGGATCTGACTTCGAAACACTGACCTTTATAAAATATAAAGCTTTCCTGCAATGTCTTCTATGTGAACTGTTAGCACAGTTATTTTTGGACAGCGCCAAAGTGTAAATTAACATAATTTAATAAATACAATCAACAAGACACTAATTAAACATGTTGATATAAGGACATCAATATTCTCTCATGCTTCAGGTCAGTGAGACAGTAGAATAACTATTTTCATGTGTGCTTATACCCAAGTCAATATATTTGGTTTAATAACTGTAAATGCATTTATTATTTGTATACCACTTGCAGAAGTTAATATGTGAAAGTTGTTTTTTCACGACTGTGTCTAAGCAGTTGCAATTGAAATTCAGCTTACAGCTATGAAAGGCTCTAGTATTTCTCCAGCACTGATGCATGATCCCTCAGTGCAGTAGGATATTCCTTTTATTTTCTCATTTTTCTTACCCGATGCTCAGATTTGCTAAACAGAGACTCCAGTGACCATTTGCTTGGGAATAGATATTATCTTCCCTGAAAGCTAGAAGAATTGTAATCATTCAAATGCAGCTCATATCTCCAATTAATTGCAGAGAAGAGAACTTGGAATTCAAATTAAGTCTTTACAACAATTCGTAGTAATTCATCTTGAAAAGAAACATGCTTTCTCACTCTCTAATGGTGTGTTTATCCATTACCAACTGACTGAGCAGAATTAGTTATTTCACAGAGGCTTATTTAGTATACAGAGATACATATATCAAATGCCTTGTAAAGATCCACAGAATGTGATTTCAGGGAAGTTTTAATTGCAGGAATATAGTTCAGCTACAATAAGATGTACAAGAAAACCTGGAAGATAAAAAAAATAATAACTAATAATAAATAATAAGATAATATCACATGTGCGTTTCTGTGTGTGTGTGTGTGGGGGTGGGGGTACAAGCCCACATCCCTGCTAGTTATATATACAAACTCTCAGACTGCACTACAGAGGGGAAGAAGCAAAAACCCAGTCTCTACTGTACTACGACCCAGCACAATTGCAGTCTTTGATTTTCGACCTGTGTTTTCAATATTTCCAGTTCGGTTTTTTGACATTCACACTTGTGAGCTTTCATCCTTCTAATATATATATATATATATATATATATATATATATATATATATATATATATAATGTATTGTGAGAGAGTCACTTTTTTCTGTCAGACACCAGAGTTTTGGTGTTAGAATGAATGACTTAAGGATATAATTGCACACTGTGATTTTGGCTAAACTGCTTGAGATATCTAAATGAACAGTAGTTAGCATGCCTCCTTACATAAAATCATGTGCACACTTGAAAATGTGAATCATCTAATTTCGGAATACAGATTATAAAAACTTGCACTTTCTGAAGAGTAGAAGACAATGGATTGTTAATGCATATATGAAAGTGACTATTTTCAACCGATTTTATTATACATTACCCACACTAGCATGTACCTGTACATACGTGCAACCTGTTTTTTTCTATACTTCTTGGATCATCACTTTCCATGAAATTAGCACCATCATCATGCCATGGGTTCATCAATTTTTATACTGCAATGCCTCAACAGTAATCATTTTTTTTTGTTTTGTCCAAGGCAAGGAATTAAGAACTATGTGTGGCAAGCTCTCAATTATTGTGACTGCTTTTGTTTCTGATTATTGCCACTATGCCTCTTATATTGAGGCTGTAAACAAAAATTTCAGAAGCCTGTTATAATACATACTGCAAGATCTTAGCTTTCAGCACACCAGGTGATACCTACCTTTTCTTGCAGTAGCATAACAAGAGCGGGGCAAAGGAGGTTACTGTCCTAGATGCAAAGTATTAGTGGGTGCTAACGAGAAATGCAGAAATTCAGTTCCTTCATTAGTTTTTACTGTAGAACCTTTCTTTTCCTCTTCATACCAGGCATGGGTCTGCTGTTGGAAGCCAGCTGGTACAAATATGCCACTCAGCTTGCTGCAGTCTAAGCCAATGCCCTTTTTTTTCTCTACACCTGAAGATTTGTGGGGGTGGGGTGCTTTATTGGCAATGAACACTGGGTGCTGGATGACCCAGCTACACCTCTGCTTTCTCCAGTTTCATGTATTTTAATATATGTGTGATATCTTTGTTGCATATGATGGTGGACTCGTACAATTATTACAAGATTTTTGAGAAAATTCTATATTATTTTTCCTTTCACAGTTAGTACATCAAAAAATAGACTGACTACCTGGAAGTTGCTATTACTGTAAATATTTTTTACTGGTGGCGGGGAGGGTCTTCTAACTTTTTTTTAGGAAAGAAATCCTTTTCAAGTTCATATTTACATTACCAAAGTAGTCACAACTATAAACATAGTCTTAGTTTAGTTAAAGGGCAAATGATACCTTTATTGAGGGTAGTGTCAAAGGATGTAGTTTTCATGGGAAATGGTGAATTTGTTTGAGATTTTTCTGGAAGGAGAATATCAATTTGAAATGCTTAAAACATCAAAAGTATTGACTGCAAGAAATACTATGCTCACCCCTTTTTTGAAGTTAAAAACAAAATACTGCTTAGAGCAGCCTAGTCCTGATATGACAAGTGAAAACTCAGCTACCATTCCGAGGTGCTGAGGATAACATACAACAAAGACATGCACCTGCCAATAAATATTTTTAAACTAGCAGAGAACTGATTATTTGTCTTTCTCTAACTGAAAAAGGAAAGAAATGGGAAACCAGACATCTGCAACCCCCCGGATCAAACTTAACAGCAACCTCAGATGCACAGGGAGTTAGACTTTTCCATCCACTTAAACTAGAGATCATCGCGCCAGTGCTCCTCTTTTGAAGTTAAGTAAAGACCAAAGCGCAAGTACTGTTGTGTAAGAACTAACCATAACAGTAGTAGTTCTACTGATCACTGCTGAAGGATGCCAGTACTGACAGGTTATGCTGCCCAAGGTAAACTGACATCTGGCCGGTGAACCAATCTAAAACCTTCCTGATGGCACCTTATGTCTGGTGTATGTCCTCGGCCTGTGGATGTAGGGGCACATAAATGGACATAAGATCATCAGACTATCTGTAGCCAGGAGACCCTGGAGAAGCCTGAGTATATCACGCAATAAAAAAAAAGTTCATCTATGGTGAGAGTATAGCATCTGCTGCACCCTCAGTCCACAAGGTATACAGAGGCAAGAAAATATAGAAGGGGAAGGAAGGAGGATGCAGTACTGCAACTGTGATTAGCAGGGCATCTACTGTTATGCTTAGTTCTTACACAACTGTACTGCGTCCTTTCTTGGAGCACTGTTGCTGTATTCTAATGCTGATAGGTGATTCCCAAGGCTAAGGGTTGTTGAGTATGGATGGGTTAGAGACAGGAAAGCTGTCTATCCATACTAGCCAGACAGATGTGTCAAAATACATCCTTGACCTGGAGAATACAGTGTCTAATAATGAAGTGAAGTGAACTGAAGAGTGGGTGGCTGGCTTCAGCACAGGCTTTGAAGAAGGCACCAGATGAGGAGACTGTTCTGGAGGAATGGGCCTTCACAGGTGAAGACAGGGACACTTGCTATAAAAGGTATAATGAATTTAGAGATCCAGTTGAAGAAAGTTTGATTGGTGACAGCGTTAGCCAACTTAGCTTCCTGGTAGGAGATAAAGAGATGGTTAGTTTTCCTGAAAATATTTGTCTTGTGAATGTAGAATCTAAGCTTTCTGTGCACTGCAAGGGAAGCTGGAGTTGCTCATCCCTATTCTGTGGCTGTGAATGAAGGTATGTACACTGAGAGCTTGGTTATGGGACAGTTATTTTACTATTTTGGGCATAAAAGTAGGGTTAGCCCTTAAAGAAGACCCTATCCTTATGGAAGACAGGGAAGGGAAGGATTGCCATTAGGGCTTGTAGCTCAGGAACTCTTCTTGTAGAGGTAAGACTGACCTGCAGAGCCATTTTCCAAGTACAGAATTTTAAGCAGGCAGAGGCTGCTGGTTAATAAGGTGGTAAGGTAAGTTTTTCCAAAACAATATTCATAACCCAGGGAGGCTGGATAGCCTTCGTGGTGGAGGCAAATAAAGGATGCCCCTTAGAAATTGTTTGGCCAATATTCTGGAAAGCAATGATAGATGTAAAGGTATGCAGGCAGAAACAGCATACAAGTGTGCCTTGACATAGGAACAGGCTACTGTACTTTTGAGTAACTTGCACAAATAACAGAATAATAGGAATGCCTACTCTAAGGAGGTCCTCCTCATTCTTTTTCAGACACCAGACTGAAAACCTTTTTCACTTGGATAAGTGAGAGTTTCTACTGGCAGGTTTTCACCCTGACTGAACAATGTCATCTGAAAATCCATGCCTGAAAGGGACTAAGTCCCAAACTGTCAGGTTAAGATCCTGTAGTTTGGTATGGATTAAAGAGCCCATTTTCTATGTGAGGAAGTCCACTTTGTGGGGAAACTTATAGTGATGCCCCTGGCTAGGTGAAAAAGGTGGGAACTCATTGCTGCCTGTGCCAGAAAGGAGTTACTAAAAAGATTTTTGGCTTGTCCCATTGTATCTTAAAGGAATCCTCCTCTCCTCAGTGTAAGGACATGACTTCCATCCTCTAAACTGGGAGGCAAAGGAGCTACAGCATAACAGCTTGAGTTTTCTGTTCTGATAGGAGGTAAAGAGATTTGAGAAGTAATGCACCTGTGGACTATGTCCAGAAAGACATCTCTGTTCAGCATTTACTAATGAAGCTCTTTCATGGATCTGCTTGTTGAATCTGCTAGAAAACTGTTTTCTGTAGGAACAGAAACAGCCTGCATGGAGACTTTCACTTTTTATTAACAAGTCCTATTTCAGGAAGTCAAGTCATCGCAACTTATAAGACTTGGTGCCCTCGTGTTTGTTGATGTACCTCATGACTGTGGTGTTGTCTCTTAAAATCCTCAGGTAGCCTGTTTTCCAGAGATGAGAACACCTAAAGGGCTTGAATAAAGGCCATCATTTATCACTTTGTGGAACCACTACCCTTGAATGCTTATGAGGCCAGTCCATGGATCTCAGACCAGATCTGATGCATCTGCATGAAGGTCCTAGATGGGTGTGACTGGGCTGAAAAGTACCATTGCATTGATTTGCCCACCATTCAACTCCTTTGGAAACGGCAAGACAGACATTTGGAAGTCCAGTGGATAACCGTGCTAAGATAAAAAGGACTATATATGCATCTGGCAAATGGCACCATGGGTATGGTGCCTGTCATATACCCTAGAGCTCTAGTTGAGGTCATAACCAGGGGAAGCAAGAAATGGAATGAGCTAGACAAGGAAAGATCTTTCTCCTGAGAGAGTAAGCCAGTAATTGAGAGGATATTCAGTGTGTAAACTAAGAAGACTAGCTCTTGAGATGTAGTCAAAGACGAATTCTTGAAATTGACAGAGAAACCTAATCTATCCTGTGGGGACACAGTAAAGCCTTGATATAGGAGGACAGTCTCCTGGGTGGAGGTCTGAATGATAAGGCCACCCAGCTAGAGGAAACATCTGTTTTTCCTAGATTCAGCAAAAGGCAATAGTTAATGTGAAGCATTTTGTGAGGACCCTCAAAGCAGAGACCTGAAAATGTGATGAAAAAACAAAAAATATGAGGAGTTTCCTGAAGATTGGACATATAGTGATGTACTGGTATGCATCCTTTAGGTTTAGGGATACTAGAAAAGCATGGCAAAAGACAGAAGTTAGTAGAGTCTGGAAAGAAAACATCTAGAAAGATAGTACTTCAAGAAATGGTTGAGATAAGACACGTCCAGTCTGTGCCACCAAGTACCCTCCTTCCTGGAAACCGGGAACAGTCAAACAAAAATGTAATATTAGGTCTACAGTCTTGAACAAAAACCTAATATTAGGTCTTAGTGTGATATGAGATCTACAGTCCTCTGGGAGAAGAGATCCTAAATGAGAGGTGGTGTGAGATAAGCCTGGTTTGGTTGAAGAGGAAGGCTTCATCTCTGAGACGGGGAGTCCCTTCCACGACATTTTGAACCCATGTTGGATGATGGACAAGACCCATTTATCTGTAGTGATAAATTTCCAAGCAATAAAGCACAGACTGAATCTATTGGATAAGGGGGGATGTTGTCAACTGAAGATCAAGGATAGAGGCAGTAGATAGTCAGAAGCTGGTTTATCTGGAAAATACACTTTTTCCATATTTTGATTCTTGGGTAGATTTCTTTTGATAGCTTTTCATAGTGTGTTTTCTACCTTCTAGAGAGGTTTTTGCTTTCTATGAACCAAGGAATTGGCTTGGAAGGATGAATCTTTTGATATCTAGGTATGATGTAAGAAAACTCTTAAGTCCTGCATTATTTTTCCTTTCTCCTACAGAGTTCTGAAATGATCAGCAACAATAGGGTCAAAGAAAATGTCCCTAAGAAGGGTGGAATCTGCTAGCTCATCCTTGGTATCCTCAGGACAGAGCCTGAAAGTGAAGCCAGGCAAATCTGCAGGTAACAGAACTAGTGAATGCAGCTCTGGTGGAAGTCTCAGAAGCATCATAACTACATGTAATGGAATGTCTAGCTACTTGAATAGCCTGACTAATTATTGACACAGCCTATGGCCTATGCTCAGAATCCTCTAAATTAGCAGGGTTTGTTTAAATTCCCTAGAATAAATAAAAGGTAATTTGTCATCAGCCTTTGATAATTTAAGGCCCTAAAAGCAAAACTGGTAGAGGTGCAGACCTTTTTTCCATACTTGTCCATAGTCCTGTAGTCTCAGTCTGATGATAACTCATTAGCTGCAGGTAAAAGCTTAGTCAGCTTGCAGTGGAAATTGACAGAAGGCTCTGCTACAGGGTTTTTGTAAAAAAATTTCATATGCTCATGGACCTTGTCAAATATATCAAGTTTTTAGGTGCTGGAGTCCATGAATCTGGGCAGACAGAAGTGGATGCAAAGACATCCAGAAAGGCTTCTAAGACTGGGGAACAGGTTTAAATTTTGGAGAACCTACTTCTAAAAGTATTTTTTTGTACATCAGTAACTTGTCTGGATTTCCATTCTGAATGTTGCATCATCCTACAGATGGTATTCTCAAAGAAAAAATATTTTATGGAGGAGTCGGGTGACAAGTTGTCTTCATCATCTGAAGTAAACTGTCCAGTATATTGTATCTGAAAGGAGTGTGATAAGAAGTCCTCATTTGAATTAGATTTCTCCTCCTCCTCCTCCTGAGACAAGGATTTTTGTTGCCTTTTCAAATGAGTGGTGTATGTGAAAGAATAGAAAGAAAAGGAGGAGGATTCAAAGACAAACTTGGCCTTATAGTATCCTTATGAAAATATATACCACTCCTCCTCTTCAGATGTCCAACTGGGAGAAACATGTTTGGTTTTCATTTTTTTTTCTTTGACATCAGAACTAATAAAGCACAATGGTTCAGAACCTAGACAGACCTCTATTAATGTGCTCATTATCTCTTCCCTAACAAGAATATGAGGTATGTACTTTGCTCCCTCTGAGATGATCTCACATCATGGTAGGCTCTGTTTCATCAGATGTACAAGAAATACACACCATAGTGTCCTCTATCAGGGATATGGCAGTTATCATCTGAGGAGGAGTAGGGCATATTGCAGATTCTTGCTACATCACAGTGGGAACATATGAATCAAATTAGGCAGCTGAAAATTTTTATTATAGTTTCTTGATCATTTTGGCTGTGAGTAGGTTGTCCAAGCCTGCAGGTCCCAACATCTGGCTTTATATAAGCTGCTAATGACACTGGCTCCCAAAATAAATATTTATGGAGGAAAGTCCAGTTAAAATGTATTTTAGGAAGAATGACTGGCAGAGTTAACAGTTCCTATAATCATGCTCAGCACCTAAAAAGAACAGATGCTGACAGTGGTGGTCTTCATAAGTGGTCTGCCTACCACATTTGTTCTTCCTTCTCTTAGCTGACATGAAGAGATCTTAAGTAAAAAGGCAAGAAGAAAAAAACGATTCTCCAAGTGTATTTATTTGAGTAAGTCTAGTTAGTGGTAGCGGCCATGACAATGACAGTGTTTAGACTGACATGATAACAAGTTTGTGTTTGGACTGGTGGCAAGATAGTTTGAGGATCTAATGTCCATAGATCCATTTATCTACCCCTATGCCTAGGAGCTGAAGTCATACACTGGACATATGGTGCATCAGGAAGGTTTTGACTTTGGTATGCTGACCGGATGTTAGGCTACCTGTGGCAGGATAACTCATCAATAGTGGAACAATGCAACAGAGACTATAGGAAGGACATTTGCTATTTGCTATTACATCAAGTTAAAAGAATTTTGGTAGGGTAATGTTTGTTAAATCTGATAGCCATATTTGAGAGACTGGAGTATTATATCGCATTCTGAAAATCCTAGCGGTATATGGGTGATTAGCTAGGCTTGATTTACAAGCAGGGGCATACTATTAAACAAATGTTATACATTCCATCACATAATGGCAATGCTATACAAAATGGAAATAAAAAATGCAGTGCCTGCAAAGAATTTAATTACATATACCTCAGTTATGAAGGAGTGGCAGTGTCTTTAATAAGATAGTCCTACACGTATTGAAAAGTAAAGCTAGCTGTAGGACTACAGCTCTGATTTACTTGGCTTCATGCATTACATGCCCGTCATTTTAAATAAAAAAAACAGAGCATTCCTTAAGGGAGAAAATTTATGAACACAATTATAGTATTTATAGAGGTGTTCTAGCATTGCCTTAAGCAAGCATGCATTGTTACGGAAATAATTTATTTATTTGGTGTGTGTGTCTGTTTTTTAGAGAAGGAAGATATAAGTGAAGGCAACAAAAAATAGGAATATTCCTGAAATACAAGGAACTTTGTTGGCAGATATGGTTTAATGCAAATTATTTTCCTGGACTAAATGAAAGTTTAAATAATACTTTTTTATTGCAACGCTCATCAGGCTGAAAGATTCCCTTAGGACAATAAAGACCCATCAAGAGGCTTCCAAAATATTCATCACTAACTGAACTGATTGAATTGATTGACTAAATGTATTTATATGATTCTATGCTAATATTTTAATGATTCTGAAAAAGTCCACGAACTAGTGGACGAAAGCACTAAATCCATTCATTAAAATTTTACTGTTTGAATATTTTGGAAGCCTCTTGATGGATCTTTATTGTCCTAAGGGAATCTTTCAGCCTGGTGAGCATTACCATCATTTTCTTGGTCAACTGTTGTCACTTTGAGAATGCTTTGTTTGGTTTGATTTCACTTTTTTATTGCAAAGCTTTAAAATGGGTACATCTCTTGCTAATTATTAATTAATTATTTGGGTATATGTTAATCGTTCTTGAGTAGGATTTAGAGTGCTTTTAATCAAAGGCTTCTCAGTATATTTGTGTGTTTGTGTAGATTACATACATATCTATATATATATATATAAACAGATCATATATATCTATATACATACACACACAAACACTGGGAGAGAAAGATCATAAATATACCATTTGGGAAATTGAAATTATTGTACACTGCACATTTTGTATTTTGTAATTTTATATTTCAAACATTTTACAGTGTATCTTAGATTGGGGGATTTTTTTTATTCATGTGTCACAAATTAACAAGCATTTTGAATGACTGATCCATGTGGCTGGGGTGCCTTCTATGCAGAGTATGCATGTCCTCCCTGCGTTCATGTAGGTTTCCTCTGATGTTACAAAGACAAGTGTCTGGAGCATTTCTCCCTGGGCCTAGGCTGAAAACTGGCTTCATTCCAAGTTGGACTTTCCCAGTTAACAAATGTTAAATAAAAACAAATAAAATGTGAGATATGTTTGATATTTAAGCAGAGGTCTTAGCAATTGTTAAATAGATTCTGATGATGTTCTGGTTGGATGAAGGAAAGTGTTTAATCTATTAAAGAATAACATTTCAGATTTGTGGACTTGTGTGTTTGGTTTTATATTTTAGGTATTATTTTCTCAAACCTTTGGAACATTATTTACCTAAATAAGGACTTTTTTGCAAGTATCTGGAGCCCTCTAGGTATATGTGCTCTAGCTTGCTGGGTTACTATCAAGATATCAGTGATTAACATTGCAGTCTCTTTTACCACCACTAGTGTCATTGCATTTTTTGAGAAAATAAAAGTGCTTGGAGATATTGGCTTTTCTATTCTTCACTTTATTCAGTTTAATATTTTATGTTAGCTCACTTTAATCAGGTGGTTAATTACTGGATTTATGTAGAGAATTAAGTTTAAGTAATTATAACTTCTTACTAACACAGTATGTTATTTATTAGCTTGATACTTTACATCAGCCATTCTTTCTCATGGTATGTGTGAAGAAAATAGACACTGTTATTTGTGCTAGCATGTCTGACTGAAGTTTCTGTACATAATTTCAGATTACCCTGTGTATTATATACCAGGATGACTAGCAATGATATTGTAAATTAGTTCTTACATCTTGATTTCTGATCTGTTTGAACAGAATGTTTTAAAGACTTGAACAGTGTCCTTTAAGATTTCTAAATAAGCATGTTTGTGAAGAGAGATTCTAAAGGCAAACTGTTTCATTCAACTGATCAGGAGATAATGTCATCGGTATGTTGACAGTTGCAATGTGTTACTGCCTGAAGCTGAAAGACACCAAGTATATACTGATGCAGAGTCAAAAGTACAAAGCACAATGAAAAAGTTGAGGTAAAAAACACACCTTTATCAAACACAAAGCTTTCAGGTACAAGACCCTTTCTCAATGATAGACACAGGTACATTAAAATCAGACATTAAATACACGCCCAACACATCACGTGACCCGCAGCCATGGTCATGTGACTAATACATTAAAATAATTACATTTTGCTTACTTTTGTGTACTTATATATGCTTAGAGACTAATGCTCTATCTAAGCATATTATAAATTGTGGTTCTACACACAGTTTCAAGTTTAGAGTAATAGAATGTGTTGTTAGCTCTATCAGGGGAGGGGACTTATGTAATCATTTAGATAATAAAGAATATGAGTGGATAGTAAGGCTAGCAGCTAATACATCCCCTGGATTAAATTTTGATGTTTCCTTAAAACCTGTTCTAATAAAAATACAACACACTAAGTTAAAGTAATATAGGTAATGTATTTGCGTATATATATGTGCATGTAAATATAAGTACACAAAAGTAAGCAAATATATGTATGTATGAATTTTATCTAATTTTACTTGTTTATGTCTTAAAATTATAAGTAATGTAATTATTTTAATGTATTAGTCACATGACCATGGCTGCGGGTCACGTGATGTGTTGGGCGTGTATTTAATGTCTGATTTTAATGTACCTGTGTCTATCATTGAGAAAGGGTCTTGTACCTGAAAGCTTTGTGTTTGATAAAGGTGTGTTTTTTACCTCAACTTTTTCGTTGTGCTTTGAAGCTGAAAGACAGGAAGGAACTTTTAGAAAACAGTTGGTTGAATTTAAAAATATTAAAAGAAAATTAGAACTGGAACAGATGACAGGCTAGTCTATAAAAGAGCCTGCTGTAGTCAGTTACAGTTGATCACAGATGTACTGTACAGTGGATACCAAAAAAGGACTCACCAAGAACTGCAAACCTGCCTTTGCTCTGTTGTTGTAATTTAGTATAGATCATGGACAGTGTTCTTTAGTTAGTTAAGAAATTATAACTAATCAGCTAGATCAGTTAGAGTTTTTTCTCAATGTTGGATCTCTGTAATACAGTACTGTTTTCATTTTCCTGGTGATTAAACTCTGTTTATTAGGTATTACTGTTTTATATTTTAATAATTTTGCTCAATATTAAATATTGCTTTATCAACTTACATTGTGGCTAGACAATCAGTGTTTTTCTTAAGTGATTTGAGAGCGCTTATACTTGTTTTGATAATTCCCAGGGCTACTCCAAAAACCTGGCTGTTTAAGTCATTTGCTACCATTTGTTTTAATATTTAATTATCTTTGATAATTCCCAGGGCTACTCCAAAAGCCTGGCTGTTTAGGGCATTTGCTACCATTTGTTTTAATATTTAATTATCATAATTGGTTACCCTGTAGAAGGGCATGAAGAGACACTGACTGGTGGCAGCATTAGTGTATTATTTTGGGAAGGGTCACAGCTGGAAATCTGTGTCAGGCTTTCCAAGCAGTGTTTGGATGTGTGAGATTTAATTTATTTAAGTGTGAGTGGATCATAAGTCTTAAATTGGGACACACTGCTCTGAAGTGTGTAATAAAGAGTTACATTAGGGGTGGACAGAAGTATACAGTCCAGTCCCAGATTATAGAGCATGTTCCTGTTGTGCTCTTAGGGAGGAATTGTGAAATATTACTCCTGTTTAACTGACACTGGACTCAGTAGTGAGGATTGAAGCTCCTTAGTTACTGATCCAGGATAGTATGCATTAACTAGTGCAGTCTGGTGGGATAACTGGATGTCACAAAGGTCTTAGCAATTGTTAAATAGATTCTGATGATGCTCTGGTTGGATGAAGGAAAGTGCTTAATCTATTTCTCAATATTGCTTCTTCACTGCTTTTTCTGTTACAGAGTAGGCAAGGAATATTGTTTCTGAATTTTTTCTGAAACATCAGACTAGCTGGCATAGCACTAACAAGGAGTAGAAAGGGTGATCTATATTTTCCTATTTTCTGCTTCTAAACTGAATCCTGAACACTTACCAGGGTGTAATAACTCATACAGCTTTGACAAAAGCATTCAACAAGTCCATTAACTTATGTTCAAACTGGCATCATATTTCTTTGTATAATTACTTTGCTCTCACAAAACACTTTATAGGCATAGCTGTTAAAAAACAGACCCACTGCCTTTGGTATTGCAAATTAAGATTTTTTTTTCTTTTTTCTTTTCCCCCCAAAAGCTGGAATAAATGCATAACAGAATATAGAAATCACTATATCTATTACACTGAATCTTGACTAATCAATAATAGTTGGCCCAACCTTTGATGTTTTCCTTAAAGGAAGTTGGTGTAAAACCCATGGATGGGAGAAGTGCTTATTAATAAATGTCTCCCTTCACATTGTCTTATTTACCTGTTGAATGAATTGCAAGTCATGGTTCAAGTAGTTGTGAAACAATTTGCTTATTGAGGTGTAACAGATGGAGGAGGTTTTTGGTGCTTAACAGCACAGAACTTTATATTTAAATCACCATTCAGGTGTATATAAGAAACAAAGTATAGGAAGAGAGCTTCAGTCCTGTCTTAGCAGCTAAGGATAGTCAATACATTGTAAGCTGCTTATAAGATTTGTTTGCAAAAATACAATGCTATCTTTCTTTGCATTTAGTTCCAGCCCATTTCTAGCACACCACTGACTTGTATGCTTTTTTCTTTTTATTCTATACACTGAAGGACAACTCAAGGACAGCAAATAGTCAGAGCAGAACTGCAGCTGGTTCAACTAATGCCCTGGACCAGTACTATGAACCAGCACCCCACTTCCTAAACTCTTCAAGAGCAGAGAAAAAGAAAAAAAAAGTCATAAGCAATCATTGTTTTACATGGTGACACAGTGGTGCAGCAGATAGTGTTGTCACCTCACAGCAAAAGGTCCTCTATTTCTTCATCTCATCCCTTTGTTTGCATGGGTTTCCTCTGGGTGCTTTCATTTCCTCCCACGTTCCCAAAGACATGCAGTATGTGGGTTGGACATTTTAAATTGTCCATAAGTTTGAGTGCATATGAGAATATGTGGTATGGAAGAACAGCCGCAGCAGGGTTAGCCACCCAGCAGTGTGAACCTTGGCTCTAGGTGATTGTTAATGTTGACGTGACACCCTGACCCCATGTGAAAAATGGGAAAAGGGGTTGTGGATGGGCAGGTGGATCATCTTATTACAGTTACATCTTCATACCCACAATGAAAAAAAAAAATAAATTAAATAAATAAATAAATGGGCATTCCTTCTAGCACAAGAAATAGATGGCTAGATGCAACATACACACACACACACACACACACACACACACACACACACACACACACACACAGATACACACACTCACCCTACCCCCTTGCCCCAGCCATCCAGGTCTGATTTCTGTGCTCTGCCCTCAACACTCCTTTAAAATATTTTATTAAAAAAAAAATCTTCTTTTAAAGTGTAGCAAGTTGTTAAAAATGTTAAGAAACAGTTGCTACAGTTTATATCTGCCTGCACAGACTGCTTCAGCACTCTTGCTTTAGTTTTAAAAAAATAAAATAAATATTTTTCAGCTGTCATAAGCAGTTGTTAAAAGTGAAGCAAACAGTTGCAACAGTTCATACCCTGCCTGCACAGAGTGCTACAGCAATCAGGTTTTAGTTAATTTATATATATATATATATATATATATATATATATATATATATATATAGATATATAGATATATAGATATATATATATATATATATATATATATATATATAGATATATGGATAGATTTATTTTTATTTTTAAACTGCAGTAAACTGCTTGCAATAACTACAATGTAGCACGTAGTAACTACACTTTAGTCCATACAAGGAGAGCTACAGTGCTTATGTTTGACCGCAAATGCAATACCATCTTTTTAAAAGTCATTATTGCATTAAATAGCAATCAGGATAGTCTGATTACTCCACCCTCACTTATCGTCTGGGGCAGTTCTTCATCCTGCTCTGCCCTAGCTATGCTACTGAATCAGAGTACCCACTAGAGGGAATTACATTTTGCATCTTGTCCTTACTAATATGGGAGCATTTTGCACTATCCCTTCTGTATCTACAACCCTTACTAGGTCTGACCATAAATCAGTCTCCTTCGAAATAAAACTGAAACCAAAGAACCATTCCCTCCAAGCTACATTTAGAATTTTTTTTTAAGACAAATTACCTACAGCTAAGTGATACCCTGACAAGCTTCAAATCCCTAACTCGAGTTAACTCCACTTAATAGAAGGAAAAATACACAACCACACTATACCAACATGCAAACTGGTGCAGATATATAGCTGTACCCTGTAGGAATAAGCAAAGAGCAATTTCCAGAAACAGTCCTACATAGTGGAACCATGATTTTCACAAGGTTTTCAATAAAAGAAAAACAATTTTGACGAAAACTGGGAAGAAAAGTTCCCAGAATGTTAGAGTACTTGTCAATGAAGTAAACACATGACTCAGGAGTTTAATAAAATCCACCAAATCCATGTTTGAGTATAAAATAGCTTCTCAAACCAAAGACAGTAATACAATCTTTTTTAGTTATGTTCATAATCTCAAAAAGTACAATGCAACAATATACTGAACTGATTGAAAATGATATCTACACTGAAACTGAATATATAACGAACCCACTGGCTGATAAATTTAGTTCTAACAGTTCCCCTATTTCCCTTCTGTCTGTCCCTTAAGATACACCTGAAACTGTCTCATCTCTGTATACCACACAAGACCAAGTCCTAAAAGTGCTATCAAAAGCTAGAAATACTGCATCCATGGGTAATGACAATATCCCTAGATGCATCATAAAATAGCACAAATCACAATATAGCTACGACATCAACATTGTTCAATTTCAGCCTCCATACAGGTTTTTTACCAAGCAGATGAAGAGCTACAGTCATTCACCCTGCATAAGGAAGGACCTGCCACAGACCCAGGCAATTATAGACCCACAGGTTTGATCGTCCTCATATGCAAAGCCATGGAAAAACTTACCATGGAACTAATGAATGAGGATAAAGAAAACCTCTAAACACTGGTCCCATCTCAATTTGGATTTGTTAATAGCAGGTCATGCTCAATGAATCTGGTGGACTTTTTGAAAAGAGCACCAAAGCAATGGATAAAGGCAAATGGATAAACACCACATACTTCAATAATTCTTCACTCAGGCATAGCAGAAAAGCTAAATAATATGGGAATAACCCCATATGTTACCCACTAGATTGCAAGTGGCTCACCTATAGGATATAGAAAATTAAAATAGGAGAAGTTATTTCTACGAGTAGCCATTCACCGGTAAAGTTCCTCCGGATTTTGGGATGGGACTTCTCCTGTTTGCCATTTACTTTTCAGAAGTTAAAACAAATAACAAAGCGCTCTGTGTAACAAGTTTGCAGATGATTGCACATTAGGAACAGTGACTGAATTCCCAAATGACTTGGCCATCTTGCAGGAAGGTTCATCCCAAATCAATAATTGGTGCCAAAATCATGGACTGAACTAAACATCAAAAAATGCATTATTCTATCACTTTGGAAGTCATCTATCCCAGAGGACTACAACATTAACAATGCATTCCTAAAAGCTGACCCAGTTATTTGAGATTTGGCAAGCTGTGTGAACAGTGACCAGACTTTTGGCAAATGTGTCCATTACTGCAAGAAAGCCTTTCTATATTATGTAGTTTATAAACACAAGGATTGTGTCTAGATCTAGTGACATCATTGCTCCTCTTTACCAATCCCTCATTAAGCCAGTCATTGAGTATAATACCCCCATTGTCATGTATATGTCCACATATGCAACACTTGGAATGCTCATAGAGATAACTTACTGAAAGGAAACAAGGCCTAAACAACATGCTCTACATGGACCACCTCAAAGCCCTGTATACTTGGTATCCTATAGACTGCTAAGAGGTGACCTGTGTCTGGCATCCTTTGTCCAAATACCAATGGATTTATTGCACATCAGCAAGTTAAATGGCATCAGAAATACTCAGTCTGCTCTGAAACAACTCATCTATATAAAACAAAGTTAATCCCGGTCCATATCCAAGCACAATTTTGATTTATTGATGGAAAACAGAAAATTTACCTCAGAACTGCCACATGTACTGTTAATGGACAAAGACAGCTCTAAACTTCTTCGTTACACACATGGCCCCCCTCAAATTATCTACAGTAACATTACATTTCTTCTCATTATGTGTAATATATAATTAACAGCTATGGGATGAGTAAGGTGAATCTCTAACCATATGGGACAGGTTTATTCAAGCACAAAAAAAGGAAACTTGGCTAGGCTTAGAATGGTACTTAAGGGTACCTAACCTAGCTGTTACCTATGAACCTATCAAACCCCAGCTTGAAATCAACTGAAAATGTTAATCACAAATCCATGATAGTCGTTTGGAGAGTGAAAAACTAAATGCCAGTCAGAAGTCATCCCAGCAATGAGCCTAGAAAAATAAACTCAGTATAGTTTACTGCCAAATTTAATATAGTAAAATAATAAGCTTAATTACCTATAGTTGTTTTTTTTTCCTTACAGCTGTTGCTAGTAAAATTACCTACAGCTATATTTTTTCTCCCCTTAGCTGTTGGTGGGCAAAATAGTAAGCTTAATTAGCTAGAGCTGTAGTTTTTCTCCTTATAGCTGTTGCTAGTATATAATATTAAGAAAAATTATCCTATAGCTTTTTAGTGATTACTGCAATATGTTACAATTTCCCCAAAGTGCTGTTTTCAAATAAATAAAAATGACTTACTTTAAAACTAAAAATTACCAAATTAAATTTCCTTTCTCTTCCTACCTAACTTCAACCCAAACCATGTTGATTATTTTGTCTGGTCCCAAGCACACTGACTGGCTGTACCTACTTTGTTTACCCTTGTTTTGCTTGGGCTCCCTCCACTCCCCTACCCTACCCCCATTTCCCATACACACCCTCTATTCCTAAGCATATGTTCAAATAGCCACTCCCCATAAATAATTCAATCCAATCACAACACAGAAAAATCCATATTTATATCATTTCGATTGCATTGTATCATTGTAACAGTTATATATCACACTCTTACTTAACTGCTACTTATGTCTTTTAATGTAATAAGTCTTAACCAGACAAAATAATTATTTTAAATCCTCTACATATCAAAACTCAGTAATAACTAACAATTATTCTTATCCACCCATAACACTATTACTTTAACTTAGACAGATCGGAAAAAATGACTAGAAAGCAATATGATAACTTCATACTCATCACACCTACTGTTTCAATTATGATTCACATAACCTCTTATCATACAAAACTTATAACACAATCTACATAAAATATATCCCCTTCCCAGACCCACTACAATTAAAGCATACAAACTTGATAATAGCACCAACTACCTATAATCCTACAAATATAAACCATGTACCTTTTACCTTATTCACAGAACAATCTTATCCTAAAGTTACATAGAAATACAATATATTTATATCAAAATACTTAAAGTTTATTGTTCACATTGCATTACAGTTCATACTTAGTGGGAATATTCACCCCAGCCCTGGCCACCAAACCAATCCAACCCATCTGGACTGCCACATCCCAACCCAGCCCTACAACTATTAACTCTTCCCAAAAAAGGAATTGACTTACTACTACTTAATATAAATCTCAGAAGAATCATGAACAAAATTCAAGATTTGCATGTCACCCTTGCTCTATATACTCCATATATTACCCTTATAACAGAAACCTGGCTAAACCCAAACATGTCTAACAAAGCAATGCTTTCCCCAGGATACTATATACATAGGCTAAATAGACAACAGGAAAAAAGTGGTGGTACTGCCTTTCTTTACAAAAACAGTCTCAATTTAAAAACTTTAGAGCTAACCATTTCAAACTTTAGCAACTCTGAAATGCTGTTTATTAAAGTAACCATTAATTCAAAGAAACATCTGAACATAGTGGGAGCCTACATCCCATCTGGGGAACAATCTGACTATTCTACAACACATCCTAAACTGGAGGAACATACCTCCCTCAGAAACAATTATAATGGGTGACTAACATGGACAGGATATCCTGTAGCACTCAAAAATACCACTGACCACATTAACCTACATGGTATCTCACAAACAATCCAAACTTGTACTAGAATAGACAAAACATCAAACAAACATTCAGTCCTGGACCAGATCCTTAAAAACAGCCCAAATTTGTCCCTACACTCTGGCTGTCTCACAGACAGCCTCAGTAAGAATATTTCAATTTACATTCTCCAACACCAAGTTAATCCATAATAACTTACCATCTACCACCAAATCTAAAAGTATACAACCCGAGATTAGAAAAAATTTGCAATCCCAAGACTTCATAACTAGTTTAATAAATGCAACTGGATACCACTGAAAAACTTCCCTATAGAAACTGCAGTTGAGTACTTTAGCTCAACCTTCCTCAATATCCACCACATCTAACCCCCCCCCCCCAGAACAATAAGGATAAAATTCAATTAAGCCCCCTGGTTAACTGAATAAACAAGATCTCTGTTAAAAACTATAGATAAGTCCTGGAAGAACTGGCTTAATGCCAAAACTACAACTAACAAACATATCTAGAAATATGAAATAAATTTAAAAAGGTTATTAGACAGGACAAACATATCTTGAATTATGAAATAAATCTAAAAAACATATAAGGCAGCACAGAATAAATTACTATAGCAGTAACCAATCAAAAAAAATCAAAGAAACACAAATATTCTGGGTTGTCATCAAAAAAATCCTACAGCCAGGACAAACTAGTACTCCCTCCCCAACATTCACTGATATTAAAGAAAGCATAGCCTCAGAATTTAAGAGATACTTCATTGAATCCATACTGCTTCCATATTACACTGTCGCAGATGCAGGTTGTCAAATGTGTCTTTGTTGAACAGTAAAGCACGAAAAGGCAAAATAGCGAAGTGGCTGTTTAGTGATTTCTTTCCCTGGGAAAGAATTTGTTTGGCCACTTTCGCTACTTTGCCTTTTCGGCACTGTAATGAAATTTCGGAGTTGATATATTTAAGTAGGGGGGTGTGGGGGCATGGGGAGCGAAGTCCTCCACATTAAGTAATGGTTTACTGTTGTTTTTTTTTCGGAACAGCGATTGTTTTCCATTGGAAAACAGTCACTGTTGTGAAGTTTCAACGTTGTAAGCTTTTGCTTACATATGGTCAATTATCTGTCATTAGCTCTTCTGAGCGTGCAATATGATAATATAGACCCCTCCATACTAGCCCTCACAAACAATAATTGCTTTTCCCCTAACCAGACTCGCAGAGTACTCACGCTTGTTCCCAATAACTTCTCTTTCCAACCTGTTCCAATAAACACCATAGTTAAATATCTTAAATGGCTTAAACCTACTATACTTGCTGTCAACTATCTACTTGCCAAATATCTAAAAATCACTGCAGAAGCAATATCTTATCCAGTATACATATTAATAAATTGAGCCATTTCAGAACAGGTCCCTAAAATTTGGAAAGTATCATATATCATCCCTCTATATAAAGGTGGAAATGCAACAGAATTATCAAATCACCAGCCAACAGCTATATTATCACTATTAGTACTAAGAGGTGTATCCATTCACAATTCTTGAACAAATAACCAACAATCTTCTGTCTAACACTCACCATGGTTTCCATCCTAATCATAGTACCACCAATGTCCTTATTAACTTTACAAACATTATTAACCACCATTGCAATGAAGGCAATTTAATTTCTTCCATCTTTCTTGATCTGTCCAAAGCTTTTGATACTCTCTCTCATTCTAAACTCTTATCTAACTGGTCACCACCAAGCTGCAAAATGGCAACAAAGTCTCTCTTCACTACTGCCTATAACCTTGGGAGTACAACAGGGATCTATTTTGGGTCCCTGACCTTTTTATTATCATTATTAATAATCTTCATACTGCCACTCCACTTGCCTCCATAGTTCAATATGTGGATGATTCCACCCTAATTTGTGCCACCCCAACACTACAAAAACTCCAAAAAATCACCCAGTGGCAATTAAATGCAGTGGAATCTTGGCTAAACGATATACAACTCATAATTACCCTAACAAAACAAAACTCATACTCTTCCATCCAACTAAATCTGCAGACCCCCACCTACCATTCAATATATCATCATCAAACTATGCAATTATTTCTCCGGTTTCCCAAACAAAAATTACTTGGAGTGGTCATTGACCATAATATGAAATCTGACATACACATCACAGACAATAAAAAAGTGCACAAAAAACTAGGAACCCTGGACAGAAATCAGCACTTTTGCCAATCTTCAAAGACCTATACAGCAAGAACCCATCTCATCTCTATGCTTACTATATACCTAGGTTCATAGGTGTGTACTAGGCTAATGGCCCCAGAGCCTTTACAAGCTTAGCCCATAGGATTACCCTGGTGTCGTACCACCCGACCTCAGTTCCCATTGCTACTGTTGACTAGAGCCACTGGAGTGATCCTCAGGGTGAATTTTCTATTTCCCAGCCACTCATCAAGATTTCTCTTGAAGATGGCCAGTGAGGTGCTCTGTTTGACATGTATGGAAAGTCTATTCCATAGCATGAGCAGACTCTGGGTTATGAACCTGGCCCTCTAGCATGTTCTGTTGATTGTGGTAATGTGGTTAAGGTCTCTGGAGTGTGTGGTGCAGAGGGATTGGGATTTCTTTAGATGTAGCATTTCTAACAAAGCTGGGTCAGATATGGCTTTGTAAGTCAAGTAGAGATCTCCTCTAAGTAGTCTATATGAGACAGAGAATAGTTGGAGTTTTTTGAGTCTGTCCTTATATGACAAGTGTTTAAGGCCTGGGATCCTCTTTGTGAGGTACTTTTGCGGCCTCTCCTGTTGTTGCAGGTGTCTAGTGAGGTAAATGCCAAATGGAGCATTGTACTCGATGAATGGCCTAATGAGGGAAGAGTAAAGGGAGACAATGACCTCTTTCTTCCTAGATGCAAAGCCCTTAGTAATAAGATGTGCCACATAGAAGGACATTCTGACCATAGTGGTAATGTGGTGGTCAAAAGAGAAGTTGCTGTCAACCTGTGTTTCCAAATCTCTTATAACGCCTTCTGTGTTCAGTAGGACTACCATCGATGTGGCAATTCATGGCAAGTGGGTTTTTACCAAAGGGGATGACAACACATTTTTTGGCATTGAGCTTAAGGCCATGGTTCTGACACCAGTCGTTGGTCTCAGTGAGGCCTTTCTGTAGGATGTCAACATCACTTGGGGAGTTAATAATAGCTCCCAGCTTGCAATTGCCTGCAAACTTTGTCAGCCAGAATCCTTTCGTGTTGGCCTGGACTTGACTGGTCAGCAGTCAGACTTGGAGTCATCTACTTTCACACTGTGGGTTCTATGAGCCAGTTTGCAACCCACCTACTGATATAGGGGTTGATGCCTAGCTTAGTGAGTTTTTCTGTGATTCCTGAGTGGGGAATTGTATCAAAGGCCTTGGCCAGATCAAGGTAGGCTGTATGAACCTACCTTGATCTGGCCAAGGCCTTTGATACCATTCCCCACTCAGGAATCATAGAAGAACTCCTTAAGCTAGGCATCAACCGCTATATCACTAGGTAGGTCACAAATTCTCACAAATATTAAGAAATCTGACCTAGCAAAACTCAAAACCTGCTAAAATAAAATCGCAAAGTTTGCTACAGAATCAAATTTCAGATTCCATCATTGTCTGGCTTTAAAAGAACTATCTTGGCTCGAACTACGAAATCTACTAGCTTATAATCAACTCATCTTCACCGATCGAATACTAAACCAGCCAGAAAAAACAACAGTACTTCAAAATATAGTAACTACTCCAATAAGAAGGTATTGCATTCCACTAACAAATCCTTCTTAAATAAATCCAAACCTAACAATGCAGTTGAAGTTTCACTTTACTCAAACTGCATAGTCAAAACTTGGAATTCCCTCCCATTAAATTTCAGAGCTACTACTAACACTTCCAACTTCAAAACATTTCTCAAATCACATCTATCTGAATCCTGGACCTGCACTTGCACAAATCCTGGTTAGGAAATAGATGTCTTAAGGCAGCTAAAAGAGCACAGCCAGTTAGTTTTGTATTTGAAAAGTTTATTAAGCATATGTATACTTTTTTTTTTTTTTTTTTTTTACCTTCAGTCACAGGACTGCTATTGTTTTATTGCTATGTAGAATATATGATTATTAGTGAAATGTACAACGTATTTTTCATGTTGTGCTTGCATCTGAGATTGAATCAACAATTTGTATCTGTACACTGCATATCTATTGTACTGTTAATTATAAACGTGGAGCTTTTCTCCCTGGGCCTCTGCTGACAAAGGACATTTTGTACTTCAGGACTTTCCCTGCAGACAAATGTAAAATAAAATAAATAAAAATAAAAAAAATTGCCCCATAATAAGCAACCTTTAATATGCATGCAGACAAGGTGTGGAACCAAGAAGAATGTAAGGAATATTACGTAATGGTTATGAACCTTTCAAAACAAAACAACAGCATCTATGCATCCAGATTTCCACAGCCATCCTAATGCTGCAATTCCACTAGACTAAATAAAAAGCAAAAAGCAAAATAAAGGTAAGCAGTGACAAAGCAGCGCAGAACATTGCGATTAAAATGAAAGCAGCAAGTGCTCTGAAGATGAACAGATAGTGAGACATATGTACTGCACATGATCATGTATGTCTAGGCATTTCACACAACTCACCATGATTCTATGTCATCCAACATGTTGTTATTTTATCCTGTTTTCTAAGAGTTTAAACATTATATATATATATATATATAGAGAGAGAGAGAGAGCGAGCTTGGGCAGTCTGGCGTACCAACAAAACAAGTACAAATCGACAATACTTCCAAGTGCTCAGAAACAAAGCAAAAAAAACAAATAAGTAATGACAAAAAAACTACAAAAAAACTCACTACAACAATCCACAAAAATTCTGGTCCGCAATCAACCACATTCTCCAATCAGGCAAAATCACCTCCCCAAACCCTAACACTGAGGGTGATAACAATGATATCGCCACCCAGTTTAATGACTATTTCACTTCCTCCATCCAAAAGTTATTCAACAGTTTCCCCCCTACTACTACAAATACTCCCAAAACACAAATCTGTGAACATAAGACCAAGAACCAATTCTCTCTCAAACCAGTTCCAACTGACCTAATTCATAAACACCTTGTCAAATTGAAACCCACCACTCTCGCTGCTGATAAACTCCCTGCTGATTACCTCAGGATTGCCGCCTCTGTCATCACCTACCCTATTTCCATACTCATCAATAGATCCATAGCTGAATACACTGTCCCCCTGTCGCTGAAATTCACTGTCCCCTGTCTCTGGAAAATTTCTTACGTCGTTCCCCCTACACAATGGTGGATCCTCGACAGAACTTAGAAATTATTGCCCCATAGCTATACTATTTTTCCTATCAAAAATCTTAGAAAAATGTGTACACACACAACTACTGAATCATCTTCTTCAATATAACCCGTTAGCAAATTCCCAACATGGATTTCGGCCAAACCATAGTACCACCTCTGCCCTTATGATCTTTGCTGATCATGTCAACCAACAAAGAAATCTCTGTAACTTAGTATCTGTTGCCTTCTTAGACCTGGCAAAGGCATCTGACATGGTATCCCACTGCAAATTACTACTGACTTTCTGAGCTCAATCTGTATAGCTCTTCTCTGCTGTGGTTTAAAAATTATCTGTCCCTCTGGCAACAAGCTGTTAAATGG